>NW_026511146.1:0-62500 GCF_027579735.1 Bombina bombina | reverse complement strand
GTACAATTTAAGTCAAAAGATAGACCAGATGGGGCAAGCAATTGTGGATTTGCAGGTAGAGAATAAGGTGTTGAGAGAAATGATCAAAGACACCAAAGAACAAAGATATCAAGCACCTGAACCACAAGTATGTTTGCCTGAAGTATTTTCAGGGGACAGAAGGAACTACAGGCAGTTCAAAAATGCCTGTTATCTACTGTATAACCTAAAGCCTCTTACTTATCCTAATGAAAGGGTGAAGGTTCTCACCACAGTCTCATTTCTAAGAGCTGAGCCCAGAAGATGGGCAGACCAATTATTTGAAACAAACTCACCCATTCTGAATTCTTTAACAGATTTCTTTGCAGCATTAGATGAACTGTGCAAGGAGGCTGATGTACAACTGACAGCTGAACATAGAATGAGACAACTAAAGCAAGGAAAGAAGCCCATTGAGGACTACACCGCTGAATTTAAGTTATATGCCTCAGACTCCTCATGGAGTATGATATCACTCAGAAACCAATACAGACTGGGCTTATCCGAATGGATAAAGGATGAACTCTCTCGCATTGATATGCCCCCCACTTTAGAAGCACTTATAAAGGTAGCCACACAGATAGACAGAAGACTGAGAGAAAGAAAGGCAGAACGTGTTCAGACTGAAACATCACCTAGGACTCATGCTTCCAGCTATCCTACAGCAACTACTTCTGCTACAGATCACACAACCCCATGGAGATTGGAGTACTCAGAGGACCACTTACCCCTGAGGAGAGGTTAAGAAGAAGATCTGTGTATGTACTGTGCCAGAGTAAGTGTATCTTATTACATAACTCACCCTATACTAATAAATCATCTGCTTACTGCAAACTCTCTTTTACTACAGTGGGACCTTAGAAGATTGAAAACAGAAGCCATCATAGATTCAGGAGCCTTTGGCAACTTTATTGATACAACCATTGTAACTAAGAATAAAATACCTACTGTGCTGAAAAAAAATCCAGTCTCTCTTAAAGTTATTGATGGGTCAACACTCACAGACGGCCCTATCACACACCATACAATTCCACTCCTAGTCACCACAGATGAGGGTCATACAGAATATATAACATTCAACATTATACCCTCACCTCATTTTCCGGTTATACTAGGAGTTCATTGGTTACAACAACATAATCCTACTATAGATTGGTTTACTTTCGAAATGTCTCTTCAATCATCTTACTGTACCAACACTTGTTATCCCCAACAATCAATTCTATTATCAACATGTGAAGAAGTTACCATTCCTGAACATTACAAAGAGTTTTATGATGTCTTTAGTAAAACAGAAGCTGAAGCATTGCCACCTCACAGGATATACGATTGCCCTATAGAACTGATACCAGGTTCTACCTTACCAGTCGGGCACCTATATCCATTAAGCCAAGCTGAACTTGATCATTTAAAGCAGTATCTACAAGACAATCTCAAAAAAGGATTTAGTCGTCCCTCCACCTCACCCGCAGCAGCAGGCATGTTTTTTGTGACAAACAAAGAATCCAGCTTGAGACCAATAATAGACTACAGAGAATTAAACAAACGAACAGTCAAGAATCAGTATCCACTACCCCTAATCTCGGAACTGATTGAAAGACTTACAAACACCACAATATTCACTAAGCTTGATTTGCGCGGCGCTTACAACTTAATTCATATAAGAGAAGGTGACGAATGGCTTACTGCGTTCCGTACCAGGTATGGTTTATACGAATACTTAGTGATACCATTCGGCCTTTGTAATGCGCCAGCAGCATTCCAACATTTTATAAATGACATTTCTTTCATGTAATTAGCAAGAGTCCATGAGCTAGTGACGTATGGGATATACATTCCTACCAGGAGGGGCAAAGTTTCCCAAACCTCAAAATGCCTATAAATACACCCCTCACCACACCCACAATTCAGTTTTACAAACTTTGCCTCCGATGGAGGTGGTGAAGTAAGTTTGTGCTAGATTCTACGTTGATATGCGCTCCGCAGCAAGTTGGAGCCCGGTTTTCCTCTCAGCGTGCAGTGAATGTCAGAGGGATGTGAGGAGAGTATTGCCTATTTGAATGCAGTGATCTCCTTCTACGGGGTCTATTTCATAGGTTCTCTGTTATCGGTCGTAGAGATTCATCTCTTACCTCCCTTTTCAGATCGACGATATACTCTTATATATACCATTACCTCTGCTGATTCTCGTTTCAGTACTGGTTTGGCTTTCTACAAACATGTAGATGAGTGTCCTGGGGTAAGTAAATCTTATTTTCTGTGACACTCTAAGCTATGGTTGGGCACTTTGTTTATAAAGTTCTAAATATATGTATTCAAACATTTATTTGCCTTGACTCAGAATATTCAACATTCCTTATTTTTCAGACAGTCAGTTTCATATTTGGGATAATGCACTTGAATTAATCAATTTTTTCTTACCTTCAAAAATTTGACTCTTTTTTCCCTGTGGGCTGTTAGGCTCGCGGGGGCTGAAAATGCTTCATTTTATTGCGTCATTCTTAGCGCAGACTTTTTTGGCGCAAAAAATTCTTTTCCGTTTCCGGCGTCATACGTGTCACCGGAAGTTGCGTCATTTTTTGACGTTATTTTGCGCCAAAAAATGTCGGCGTTCCGGATGTGGCGTCATTTTTGGCGCCAAAAGCATTTAGGCGCCAAATAATGTGGGCGTCTGATTTGGCGCTAAAAAAAATATGGGCGTCGCTTTTTTCTCCACATTATTTCAGTCTCATTTTTTTCATTGCTTCTGGTTCTAGAAGCTTGTTCTTGGCATTTTTTCCCATTCCTGAAACTGTCATTTAAGGAATTTGATCAATTTTGCTTTATATGTTGTTTTTTCTCTTACATATTGCAAGATGTCTCACGTTGCATCTGAGTCAGAAGATACTACAGGAAAATCGATGTCTAGTGCTGGATCTACCAAAGCTAAGTGTATCTGCTGTAAACTTTTGGTAGCTATTCCTCCGGCTGTTGTTTGTATTAATTGTCATGACAAACTTGTTAATGCAGATAATATTTCCTTTAGTAAAGTACCATTGCCTGTTGCAGTTCCTTCAACATCTAAGGTGCAGAATGTTCCTGATAACATAAGAGATTTTGTTTCTGAATCCATAAAGAAGGCTATGTCTGTTATTTCTCCTTCTAGTAAACGTAAAAAATTTTTTAAAACTTCTCTCCCTACAGATGAATTTTTAAATGAACATCATCATTCTGATTCTGATGACTCTTCTGGTTCAGAGGATTCTGTCTCAGAGATTGATGCTGATAAATCTTCATATTTATTTAAAATGGAATTTATTCGTTCTTTACTTAAAGAAGTACTAATTGCTTTAGAAATAGAGGATTCTGGTCCTCTTGATACTAATTCTAAACGTTTAGATAAGGTATTTAAATCTCCTGTGGTTATTCCAGAAGTTTTTCCTGTTCCTAATGCTATTTCTGCAGTAATTTCCAAAGAATGGGATAAATTGGGTAATTCATTTACTCCTTCTAAACGTTTTAAGCAATTATATCCTGTGCCGTCTGACAGATTAGAATTTTGGGACAAAATCCCTAAAGTTGATGGGGCTATTTCTACCCTTGCTAAACGTACTACTATTCCTACGTCAGATGGTACTTCGTTTAAGGATCCTTTAGATAGGAAAATTGAATCCTTTCTAAGAAAAGCTTATCTGTGTTCAGGTAATCTTCTTAGACCTGCTATATCATTGGCTGATGTTGCTGCAGCTTCAACTTTTTGGTTGGAAACTTTAGCGCAACAAGTAACAGATCATGATTCTCATGATATTATTATTCTTCTTCAGCATGCTAATAATTTTATCTGTGATGCAATTTTTGATATTATCAGAGTTGATGTCAGGTTTATGTCTCTAGCTATTTTAGCTAGAAGAGCTTTATGGCTTAAGACTTGGAATGCTGATATGGCTTCTAAATCAACTCTACTTTCCATTTCTTTCCAGGGTAACAAATTATTTGGTTCTTAGTTGGATTCTATTATCTCAACTGTTACTGGTGGGAAAGGAACTTTTTTACCACAGGATAAAAAATCTAAGGGTAAAAACAGGGCTAATAATCGTTTTCGTTCCTTTCGCTTCAACAAAGAACAAAAGCCTAATCCTTCATCCTCAGGAGCAGTTTCAGTTTGGAAACCATCTCCGGTCTGGAATAAATCCAAGCCTGCTAGAAAGGCAAAGCCTACTTCTAAGTCCACATGAAGGTGCGGCCCTCATTCCAGCTCAGCTGGTAGGGGGCAGGTTACGTTTTTTCAAAGAAATTTGGATCAATTCTGTTCACAATCTTTGGATTCAAAACATTGTTTCAGAAGGGTACAGAATTGGTTTCAAGATGAGACCGCCTGCAATGAGATTTTTTCTTTCCCGTGTCCCAGTAAATCCAGTGAAAGCTCAAGCATTTCTGAATTGTGTTTCAGATCTAGAGTTGGCTGGAGTAATTATGCCAGTTCCAGTTCCGGAACAGGGGATGGGGTTTTATTCAAATCTCTTCATTGTACCAAAGAAGGAGAATTCCTTCAGACCAGTTCTGGATCTAAAAATATTGAATCGTTATGTAAGGATACCAACGTTCAAGATGGTAACTATAAGGACTATCTTGCCTTTTGTTCAGCAAGGGCATTATATGTCCACAATAGATTTACAGGATGCATATCTGCATATTCCGATTCATCCAGATCATTATCAGTTCCTGAGATTCTCTTTTCTGGACAAGCATTACCAGTTTGTGGCTCTGCCATTTGGCCTAGCTACAGCTCCAAGAATTTTTACAAAGGTTCTCGGTGCCCTTCTGTCTGTAATCAGAGAACAGGGTATTGTGGTATTTCCTTATTTGGACGATATCTTGGTACTTGCTCAGTCTTTACATTTAGCAGAATCTCATACGAATCGACTTGTGTTGTTTCTTCAAGATCATGGTTGGAGGATAAATTTACCAAAAAGTTCATTGATTCCTCAGACAAGGGTAACTTTTCTGGGTTTCCAGATAGATTCAGTGTCCATGACTCTGTCTTTAACAGACAAGAGACGTCTAAAATTGATTTCAGCTTGTCGAAACCTTCAGTCACAATCATTCCCTTCGGTAGCCTTATGCATGGAAATTCTAGGTCTTATGACTGCTGCATCGGACGCGATCCCCTTTGCTCGTTTTCACATGAGACCTCTTCAGCTCTGTATGCTGAATCAATGGTGCAAGGATTACACAAAGATATCTCAATTAATATCTTTAAAACCGATTGTTCGACACTCTCTAACGTGGTGGACAGATCACCATCGTTTAATTCAGGGGGCTTCTTTTGTGCTTCCGACCTGGACTGTAATTTCAACAGATGCAAGTCTCACAGGTTGGGGAGCTGTGTGGGGATCTCTGACGGCACAAGGAGTTTGGGAATCTCAGGAGGTGAGATTACCGATCAATATTTTGGAACTCCGTGCAATTTTCAGAGCTCTTCAGTTTTGGCCTCTTCTGAAGAGAGAATCGTTCATTTGTTTTCAGACAGACAATGTCACAACTGTGGCATACATCAATCATCAAGGAGGGACTCACAGTCCTCTGGCTATGAAAGAAGTATCTCGAATTTTGGTTTGGGCGGAATCCAGCTCCTGTCTAATCTCTGCGGTTCATATCCCAGGTATAGACAATTGGGAAGCGGATTATCTCAGTCGCCAAACGTTGCATCCGGGCGAATGGTCTCTTCACCCAGAGGTATTTCTTCAGATTGTTCAAATGTGGGAACTTCCAGAAATAGATCTTATGGCGTCTCATCTAAACAAGAAACTTCCCAGGTATCTGTCCAGATCCCGGGATCCTCAGGCGGAGGCAGTGGATGCATTATCACTTCCTTGGAAGTATCATCCTGCTTATATCTTTCCGCCTCTAGTTCTTCTTCCAAGAGTAATCTCCAAGATTCTGAAGGAATGCTCGTTTGTTCTGCTGGTAGCTCCGGCATGGCCTCATAGGTTTTGGTATGCGGATCTTGTCCGGATGGCCTCTTGCCAACCGTGGACTCTTCCGTTAAGACCAGACCTTCTGTCACAAGGTCCTTTTTTCCATCAGGATCTGAAATCCTTAAATTTAAAGGTATGGAGATTGAACGCTTGATTCTTGGTCAGAGGTTTCTCTGACTCTGTGATTAATACTATGTTACAGGCTCGTAAATCTGTATCTAGAGAGATATATTATAGAGTCTGGAAGACTTATATTTCTTGGTGTCTTTCTCATCATTTTTCTTGGCATTCTTTTAGAATACTGAGAATTTTACAGTTTCTTCAGGATGGTTTAGATAAGGGTTTGTCCACAAGTTCCTTGAAAGGTCAAATCTCTGCTCTTTCTGTTCTTTTTCACAGAAAGATTGCTATTCTTCCTGATATTCATTGTTTTGTACAAGCTTTGGTTCGTATAAAACCTGTCATTAAGTCAATTTCTCCTCCTTGGAGTTTGAATTTGGTTCTGGGAGCTCTTCAAGCTCCTCCGTTTGAACCTATGCATTCATTGGACATTAAATTACTTTCTTGGAAAGTTTTGTTCCTTTTGGCCATCTCTTCTGCCAGAAGAGTTTCTAAGTTATCTGCTCTTTCTTGTGAGTCTCTTTTTCTGATTTTTCATCAGGATAAGGCGGTGTTGCGAACTTCTTTTGAATTTTTACCTAAAGTTGTGAATTCCAACAACATTAGTAGAGAAATTGTGGTTCCTTCATTATGTCCTAATCCTAAGAATTCTAAGGAGAAATCGTTGCATTCTTTGGATGTTGTTAGAGCTTTGAAATATTATGTTGAAGCTACTAAGTCTTTCCGAAAGACTTCTAGTCTATTTGTTATTTTTTCCGGTGCTAGAAAAGGCCAGAAAGCTTCTGCCATTTCTTTGGCATCTTGGTTGAAATCTTTAATTCATCTTGCCTATGTTGAGTCTGGTAAAACTCCACCTCAGAGGATTACAGCTCATTCTACTAGGTCAGTTTCTACTTCCTGGGCGTTTAGGAATGAAGCTTCGGTTGATCAGATTTGCAAAGCAGCAACTTGGTCCTCTTTGCATACTTTTACTAAATTCTACCATTTTGATATATTTTCTTCTTCTGAAGCAGTTTTTGGTAGAAAAGTACTTCAGGCAGCGGTTTCAGTTTGAATGTTCTGCTTATGTTTTTCATTAAACTTTATTTTGGGTGTGGATTATTTTCAGCAGGAATTGGCTGTCTTTATTTTATCCCTCCCTCTCTAGTGACTCTTGTGTGGAAAGATCCACATCTTGGGTAATCATTATCCCATACGTCACTAGCTCATGGACTCTTGCTAATTACATGAAAGAAAACATAATTTATGTAAGAACTTACCTGATAAATTCATTTCTTTCATATTAGCAAGAGTCCATGAGGCCCGCCCTTTTTTTGTGGTGGTTATGATTTTGTATAAAGCACAATTATTCCAATTCCTTATTTTATATGCTTTCGCACTTTTTTATCACCCCACTTCTTGGCTATTCGTTAAACTGAATTGTGGGTGTGGTGAGGGGTGTATTTATAGGCATTTTGAGGTTTGGGAAACTTTGCCCCTCCTGGTAGGAATGTATATCCCATACGTCACTAGCTCATGGACTCTTGCTAATATGAAAGAAATGAATTTATCAGGTAAGTTCTTACATAAATTATGTTTTTTCGGGATTTATTGGACATCTGCATCGTCGTATACCTAGACGACATTCTGATCTACTCCAACACCATCTCAGAACATATCAAGCATGCACGCTGGGTACTAGCTAGATTAAAAGTACACAAATTATACGCAAAATTAGAAAAATGCTCGTTCCACAAAACTTCAATTTCATTTCTAGGTTACATTGTTTCCTCTTCTGGAATTCAGATGCAAACAGAAAAAGTAGATTCCGTTAGAGACTGGCTAGTACCAACGTATAAAAAGGCGTTACAAAGATTCTTTACTAACTACTAGAAAATTAATTAAAAACTTTTCCGGTATAGTTAAACCACTCACACAACTCACAGGATCAACCGTACCATTCCAATGGACTCAGAAGCATACAGACGTATTCCAACAATTAAAACCTTGTTTCATATCTGCTCCTATATTAAGATTCCCAAATGTAAACTTGCAATTCGTATTAGAAGTAGACTCATCTGACTATGCGATTGGCGCAGTGTTATCTCAACGTATATCTGAGAATGAATCTCTCCATCCAGTTTCCTTCTTCTCCAAGATCATGTCACCCGCGGAAAAAAATTATACAATAGGAGATAAAGAACTATTGGCGATTAGAAGATCACTTGAATTCTGGAGGCATTTGTTAGAGGGTGCTCAGCATCCCATCTTGATCTATACGGATCACAAAAATCTACAATACCTCCAAAACAACAAGACCCTATCTGCCCGACAAGTACAATGGAGCCTGTATTTTTCCAGATTTGATTTCCAAATCATTTACCTACCTGCCTGTAAAAATGGTAAGGCGGATGCCCTCTCAAGACAACTAATAAACAACCCTGACTTATCGTCGCCTACCTCTATCATTCCTGCAGAAAAATTCATCGGAATTACTTCAGATTTCCTTACAGAGGTAAAGAATTCCACAGCACCTCAAGTATCTCTTATTAATAAGAACATAACTCAGACGGATGGAATCTACTACTACAACAAACAAATATTTCTCCCAGCTGATCTACGATCAAGAATCTTAACAGAACATCATGATTCACCATTGGCTGGACATCCAGGGGTAAAACAAACATAAGAGTTAATATCTAGAAAATTCTGGTGGCCACGGATGAAAGACACAATCACAGATTATATTAAGAGCTGTGTCACCTGTCAGATATCAAAGACTGACAGATCTTCACCATATGGACTACTAATGCCTCTACCGGTCTCAAATTCTCCTTGGCAGCAAATCGGTATTGATTTTATTGTAGAGTTACTACCCTCAAAGAATCACACTACGATAATGGTTGTCATTGACACGTTCACTAAGATGGCTCATTTCTTGCCGTACCACAAGTTACCCACCTCCTTAGAAACTGACACCCTCTTCTTGAATAATATTCTGAAATTGCATGTCTACCCTCAGTAATTGTATCCGATAGAGGAACTCAATTCACCTCTCGATTTTGGAAAGATCTATGTAAAACTTTAAATATTCAACATCATTACACTACATCATTCCATCCACAAACGAATGGACAGACGGAGAGATTAAATCAATGGCTCGATGAGTATCTTCAATGTTTTTGTTCATATCAACAACAAGATTGGATTAAATTCCTACCATATGCGGAATTTGCATATAACAACTTAACGAGCACATCTACAAAACTGACACCATTTTATGCGAACTATGGATATCATCCTAATTTCACCTCCATACCATCAACCCCAGCAGATTCGCCTTTAGTGGATGAACTAAAAAATGCCATCTTGAAAAATTTCCATTTCATTAAAGAAAATATTGTAAAAGCCCAAGCATCTCAAAAGGTCTACTATGATTTAAGACATAGAAAACCTCCGGAGTACAGAGTTGGAGATCAGGTGTGGTTGTCCACAAAGAGCTTAAAATTCCATTTACCAAGCAGAAAACTCAAACAAAAATTCTGTGGTCCATTTCCTATGACAAAAGTGGTGAATGACAATGCTGTCACATTACAGTTGCCTACCTCCATGAAGATCCACCCAACCTTCCATGTTTCCCTATTGAAACCCTATCTTTCAACTAGAACTACAGTACTACTCATACCCACGGCAATACTGCCATCTGATACAGATGTCTTCGAGGTAGAACGGAATCTAGATTCCGTGTTACTAGAGGGGTTCTCCAGTATTTGGTTAGGTGGAAGAACTACAGGGAGTGCAGAATTATTAGGCAAGTTATATTTTTGAGGATTAATTTTATTATTGAACAGCAACCATGTTCTCAATGAACCCAAAAAACTCATTAATATCAAAGCTGAATAGTTTTGGAAGTAGTTTTTAGTTTGTTTTTAGTTATAGCTATTTTAGGGGGATATCTGTGTGTGCAGGTGACTATTACTGTGCATAATTATTAGGCAACTTAACAAAAAACAAATATATACCCATTTCAATTATTTATTTTTACCAGTGAAACCAATATAACATCTCAACATTCACAAATATACATTTCTGACATTCAAAAACAAAACAAAAACAAATCAGTGACCAATATAGCCACCTTTCTTTGCAAGGACACTCAAAAGCCTGCCATCCATGGATTCTGTCAGTGTTTTGATCTGTTCACCATCAACATTGCGTGCAGCAGCAACCACAGCCTCCCAGACACTGTTCAGAGAGGTGTACTGTTTTCCCTCCTTGTAAATCTCACATTTGATGATGGACCACAGGTTCTCAATGGGGTTCAGATCAGGTGAACAAGGAGGCCATGTCATTAGATTTTCTTCTTTTATACCCTTTCTTGCCAGCCACGCTGTGGAGTACTTGGACGTGAGTGATGGAGCATTGTCCTGCATGAAAATCATGTTTTTCTTGAAGGATGCAGACTTCTTCCTGTACCACTGCTTGAAGAAGGTGTCTTCCAGAAACTGGCAGTAGGACTGGGAGTTGAGCTTGACTCCATCCTCAACCCGAAAAGGCCCCACAAGCTCATCTTTGATGATACCAGCCCAAACCAGTACTCCACCTCCACCTTGCTGGCGTCTGAGTCGGACTGGAGCTCTCTGCCCTTTACCAATCCAGCCACGGGCCCATCCATCTGGCCCATCAAGACTCACTCTCATTTCATCAGTCCATAAAACCTTAGAAAAATCAGTCTTGAGATATTTCTTGGCCCAGTCTTGACGTTTCAGCTTGTGTGTCTTGTTCAGTGGTGGTCGTCTTTCAGCCTTTCTTACCTTGGCCATGTCTCTGAGTATTGCACACCTTGTGCTTTTGGGCACTCCAGTGATGTTGCAGCTCTGAAATATGGCCAAACTGGTGGCAAGTGGCATCTTGGCAGCTGCACGCTTGACTTTTCTCAGTTCATGGGCAGTTATTTTGCGCCTTGGTTTTTCCACACGCTTCTTGCGACCCTGTTGACTATTTTGAATGAAACGCTTGATTGTTCGATGATCACGCTTCAGAAGCTTTGCAATTTTAAGAGTGCTGCATCCCTCTGCAAGATATCTCACTATTTTTGACTTTTCTGAGCCTGTCAAGTCCTTCTTTTGACCCATTTTGCCAAAGGAAAGGAATTTGCCTAATAATTATGCACACCTGATATAGGGTGTTGATGTCATTAGACCACACCCCTTCTCATTACAGAGATGCACATCACCTAATATGCTTAATTGGTAGTAGGCTTTTGAGCCTATACAGCTTGGAGTAAGACAACATGCATAAAGAGGATGATGTGGTCAAAATACTAATTTGCCTAATAATTCTGCACTCCCTGTACACTGAAGAGGAGGATAGTTGGGAACCCTCTACCAATATTTCTGCACCTAGACTGGTGTCTCTATTTCACCGACAGAACCCGGACCGTCCGAGACCACAAGCTGAAGATCAGCTTGCTTGAGGAGGGGGTCCTGTCAGGGTATTGCCATTGTGGTTGTACACCTTTTAGAATTCTCACCCAATCATGTTATCACGCCTCCTTTATTACACCTGGTCACACCTCTAAGCTTTGCTTAGTAATTTGTGAGTTTACCTTGGAGTCACATCTCTGCTATCCTGAGCCTGTTTCCAATACCCTGACCTTTACTAACATTGGCTTTATGATGCTAACCCTGCTTGTCTATCTGTGTGTGCTAACAGGTTATTGGCTGCTCTCTCTTAAAACAGCGTGTTACAAAGATACCTCTAACTTCATTACTGCCTGATCCGTATTTGATTCAGATGCTCACAGAGCCGTTACCTATCTGCACATTTCATAACCGGACTCTTCAGGACATCCAAGTCTAGGTATTTACTCCTCATTCAAAGCTGCAAAATTATATAATTAGATTGCTATTTGGAACTTTGATAGGAACTTCAACTTACTGCCGGAGCCGAGAGTGTTGTGACGTCACACGCCGAACACCGATCCTCGCTAGTGTACACTGAAAAGAAACTCCTCCCAGGTTGTCAAGGAGACACCGGGAGCTGTAGGAAACGAAGAACACTTACATCTCTCAATCTCTATGTAAGTACAGCTTATTACTTTGTAATCCAAATAAGAACATCTATAGAACTTTTCCTGCCAGCTTGGGTTTTGCTACAAATTGAGCTGTTACTGCTTCTCAATCGCCTCCATTATTTCGATTTCTGTTTGTTAGGTAAACAGTACAGATTACTCAACGTATCTATATCAAGTTCCTGACATACACAGATATAATCCGGTGTCACTTCTCATAGTGAACACTATTTATATTGGTGTCACAAACCTTATTTAATATTTAGATGCTTATTACAGCACAACATATAAAGTAACCAAATATACATATTCTAAGAAGTATTAGGATATAAATATTTATAAACACATAGTCATAAGGAGTATTAGGACTATTACAGTATGGGAGAGGAATGCTGAGTCACCTGAGTTATGCAAATGCACATTTGGACAAGCCAGCTTCATTTTGGAAGAAGGTGCTGTGGACTGATGAAACAAAGAGTGAGTTATTTGGTCATAACAAGGGGCGTTATGCATGGTGGCAAAATAACACAGCGTTCCAAGACAAACACTTGCTAGCCACAGTAAAATTTGGTGGATGTTTCATCATGCTGTGGGGCTAGTGCCGGTACTTGGAATCTTATTAAAGTTGAGGGTCCCATGGATTCCACTCAATATCAGCAGATACTTGAGAATAATGTTGAGGAATCAGTCACAAAGTTGAAGTTACGCTGGAGCTGGATATTTCAACAAGACAACGACCCAAAACACTGCTCAAAATCTACTCTTGCATTTATGCAGAGGAACAAGTACAATCTTCTGGAATGGCCATCCCAGTCCCGAGACCTGAATATCATTGAAAATCTGTAAGTTGATTTGAAGAGGTCTGTCCATGCTTGGCAACTATCAAACCTAACTGAACTGGAGATGTTTTGCAAGGAGGAATGGTCCAAAATACCTTCATTTAGAATCCAGACACTCATTACAGGCTATAGGAAGCATCTAGAGGCTGTTATTTCTGCTAAAGGAGGCTCTACTAAATATTGATGCAATATTTCTGTTGGGGTGCCCAAATTTATGCACCTGTCTAATTTTGTTTTGATGCATATTGCACATTTTCCGTTAATCCAATAAACCTCATTTCACTACTGAAATATTACTGTGTTCTTCAGTTATTTGATAGATCAAAATGAAATTGCTGATCCAAACACCCAATTATTGATAAATGAAAATCATGGAAATTGTCATGGGTGCCTAAACTTTTGCATACGACTGTATATATATATATATATATATATATATATATATATATATATATATATATATATATATATATATATATATATATAGATATATATATATATATAGATATATATATATATAGATATATGTGTATGTGTGTGTGTATATGTACAGGTAGCCCTCAGTTTATTTCCCGGGGTTAGGTTCCAGAAGGAATGGTTGTAAATCGAAACCGTTGTAAATTGAAACCCAGTTTATAATGTAAGTCAATGGGAAGTGAGGGAGATAGGTTCCAGACCCCTCTCAAAATTGTCATAAGTAACACCTAATACATTATTTTTAAAGCTTTGAAATTAAGACTTTAAATGCTAAACAGCATTATAAACCTAATAAAATAATCACACAACATAGAATATATAATTAAACAAAGTTAAATTAATTTTTTTTTGCTAAACAGCATTATAAACCTAATAAAATAATCACACAACACAGACTTCACTTCCATTTTTCTGCAAACAGTTCTTTGTATGCATTCCAATTTAGACTGATTTATAGACAGAAAGATCTTGTTCCTTTGAAATCTGCTCGATAGCTCAGGTCTGGTTAAACTGATTAATTTCAGCTTGCTTGGCTTTGCTGCAACACAAGCTGACAGCTCCACCTACTGGCTATTTTAATAAATGCACTGCTTCTCAATGCTTTTCAATAGCAGTTACATGACTGGAAAAAAAGGTTGTTATTCTGAAACGGTGTAAATTAAACAGTTGTAAAACGAGGGCCACCTGTATGTATGTATATATATATATATATATATATATATATATATATATATATATATATATATATATATATATATATATATAGGGAAAATCTGTCTCCGAAAAGAGCAGAATGCTGCTGGCAAACGTATTCGGCATTCGCGCTAAGCCAAATCACACAAATGTACATGTCTGTTGTCTACTTAAATCTCAGATTGGTCTCATTTAAGGCTCATCTAATATATCTGGATCTGATGTTACCGGTTTAGTTTTTTTTTTTTTTATAAATAAATTTTTATTGAGGAATAGAAATTACATGAACAAAATTCTTATCAAAGATAAGCAGAGAAGAAGGGAGAAACTAAAAGAAACTATCCTAATTGATAAGGTTTCACTAAAACATCACAAAAACAATGAAGCCTACAATAATCTAAAGGTTCAAATGAAGGAACACATACAAAAACTAGATGCTGAACTGGCTGAATTCAAGAGGAACAAGTTTGATAGAGACCGTAAGGACTATGAAAATAATAGAGTGTATTTTTGGCCACAATATGGCAATAGAAGATACAGGCGCCACACAGGACAGAAGAAAGAAGTCAAAGATAAAGACAATCCAAAGTCTATATTGGAAAACAAAAATAAAAATAAAGCAAAGAAGGTGTCTTTTTCTTCCACTGAACAAGAATCTTCTGATCAGGAATCCAATTCCATCTATTCCTCAGCACCTGAAAGCGGCTCTACTTCAGCCTCCTCTATGGAAGACTCAGATGAGGAAATACCAACAAAAATATCATCTACTACTACTAAAAAGAGTGGCCCTTTAGGCGTAGGACAAGAAGATCCAAAAGGCGGAACAATAGGCAAAAAATCCACACGCAAGAACAAGAAATAAGAGATAACAACTTAAATATTGTTAATCTCTCAGATTACCATCTAACTGACAAGGAAATTTCACTATTGCAAAGAGGATTAGGCTTTGCTCCGACCAACAAGTTCTCAGTTTTTGATACCATCTTGGATGTAAACAAATTTGTCCGCAAATTAACTCTTAAAAAATTCTTTTCAGATAAATCTCCAGAGGACAATTGTCAAATCAACACCAATCAGAATAATGACCATCCTTTGAGCCAGTGTCACCAACTGAAAGACTTTAAGGACTGCTGTACTTTGGAGGTTATGAGAGATCTATCTTGCAGTGGGGATCAATTCAATGGTCTCGGAACACACTCCATAACTCCTCCTATAACAAAAAACAGGGATTTTTATCCCATACAAGTCAGAGGGCCTTACATCAATGCCTTTCAACAAAGTGTTGAAAGAGATTTACTAGAATTGGCTAATAAAATAAATGACAAAAAATATCATCATACTAATCTAACACAAAAAGAATCTATTGCCCTAAAAAAATTACAACTTAACAAAAACTTGGTCTTGAGAAATGCAGATAAGGGTGGCGCCATTGTTCTTATGAACAAGAAGGCTTACCTATCAGAAGCAAATAGGCAACTTGCAAACACATCCATTTATCGCAAATTGCCTTCAGATCCAACTAATATCTTTAAGAGTAAACTTGGGGACCTGTTGGAGGACGGGTTGGCCTTGGGAATCCTTCAAAGAAAAGATATTGAACTTTTAATTCCTAAGTCCCCGGTCATACCAATTTTCCACCATGTCCCCAAAATACACAAGGACATCCTCTCTCCACCTGGTAGGCCTATAGTCTCAGGCATAGGCTCCCTTTTGGAGCCTATGTCTGAGTGGTTAGATTGTATTCTTCAACCACTAGTAGTCAATTTACACAGTTACCTCAGGGATTCCAGCAACCTATTGGATAACCTAAAAAGTATAAAATGGAAGAAAGACTACAATTGGGTGATAATAGACATTGAGTCACTATATTCATGCATCCCCCATGATCAGGGAGTCAGAGCCATAAAATGGTTCATGGATAGGGACACCGCTTATAAACAGGAAGAGAAAATCTTCATTTGTGACTGTTTGGAGTTCCTACTAACCCACAATTATTTTATCTTTGACAAAGAGTTTTATCTCCAATTATGTGGAACGGCAATGGGGGCGAAATTCGCCCCCTCGTACGCAAATCTATATGTGGGTTGGTGGGAACTCCAACATATCTACTCATATCAAAATCCATTCATACATGATATTGTTTTTTATAACAGATTTATTGATGACATGATCTTTATAATTGAGGATAGGGAACATGGGGGCATTCCCATTGCTCATTTTTTGGAATATTTGAATACCAATGCCAATCAATTAAAATTTACAGGTGAGTTTAATTCCCACACAGTCAACTTTTTGGATTTGACATTGGAAGGGGTGGAGGATGATGGAACTATTATATCAAGTACCTATAGAAAACCAACTGCTGGTAACACCATTCTACATGCTCAATCAGCCCATCCTCCCCACCTCCTTAAATCAATTCCAAAAAGTCAATTTCTAAGACTAAAGAGAAATACCAACAACGACTAAATTTATTCTAATCAATCTAATGATCTAAAAAAGAGATTGTTAGCCAGAGGTTATAATTCAAGTTTATTAGATAAAGCACAGGAAGATGCAAAAATGGATTGCACTTCAAAAAAAACGAAATCTCATAAATCTTTTTCAGAAAACGCAATAGTGTTTAGCACCCCATTTTCCAATCAGTATAATGAAGTAGTTAACATCTTAAAGAAACACATTCCATTACTTAAGAATGATCCCTTAATATCCAACTCAGTGTCTAACTTTAAATTTGTTTCTAGAAAGCCAGAAACCCTGGGCTCAAAGTTGGCACCTAGCATGATACAGACCAATAATTTGTCCTCCACCACTTGGCTACATGGCAATGGAAGGGGAATTTTCAAATGTCATAATTTCAACTGTAAAGCCTGCAAGTCTATCATTGTAGGCAACAATTTTCATTCCAAGAGTACGTTGAAAACTTTTGAAATCAACTTCTATGCCACCTGTAGAACAAAGTGGGTAGTATATGTACTTAACTGCAATATTTGCCAACATCAATATGTAGGCCAAACCTCTCGTGAGTTCCGAGAAAGAGTTAGGGAACATTTGAGAGATGTTGAGAATTTTAATAAAAACTCAGCAGTTGCTAAACACTTTAATGGTCTGCATTTAACTGGTGTTCCCAATTTTGGAGCGCAAATCATTGAAGTAGTTCATAGACCTACCAGAGGAGGGGACAGACATAAACTCCTTACAAAAAGGGAGTTATTCTGGATTCTAAAATTAGAAACCAGACACCCTAAGGGTATCAATCTGGAATGGGATATTTCTTATTTCATAGATTAATGCTTAAATATGCACTTCTCAATTTAAAAATGTACAATTATTATTAATAACATTTTTTTAATTGCATATAAGCATTTTCTCCTGCTATGGGTGTCCTCCCCCTCCAGATTACCGACTCCCAACATTGACAACAGCACACTTATATATATATCATTGGTCTGTGAAACAATATCCCTTATTTTCCAAATATGATTCAATTTCTCACATAGATTAACCATATACTTGTATAGCCCTAACATTGTAACCATGCCTTAATGTTTCCTAAATAATATTTGAATATATCGTCCTAGGTTTAGTTTTTAGCCATGGATTTGTTCAGCTCATTGTTCATTAGGCATTTTTCATTAACATAGTTTAGATAAATAAGCAGCTATATAAGTTTATAGACTTTTGTACCTTCAATTTTATTACATTTGTTGATTTTAATATTTCTTAACATGCTGCCAGTGTTTCCTTCAGGGTGACGTCCGGTTGCAGCCGTTACTGGCTGCTGATTGGACAATCATCCCTTTAAGTACACTTCAGACATGTTTAGCATTAGTTCCTATGACTAAGCGCCACTTGAGGGCGCGAAACGCGTCAGGACTGCTATTCCTGCTTACCTGCACCTTGATGCAGCTTTTACCCTTTGTTCAATAAAGATTCCCGGATTTTACTTTGCCCCTGAGTGCTCAGATCGCTGCTTTCTTTGGATTACATGAACAAGTATCATGTGATTACAGGTAAACATAGTACGATTCATAAAAAATGCATGACATACTAATTGTACAAACATCAACATTATTATTTTATACCGCAACAAGGTGTACATTGAACTTCCTCTATTTTCAGTTTTATTCTTTTTTGGGAGAACATTATGGAGTCTCACCCCTTGTGTAATCAAACTTTGTAAAAAACATTTTCCCCTTAGTAAAACATAACGGCCACTTTTGGACCGCTGACAACCAAGTAAGATTAGGGTGGGGAATATGAGGGACAAGAATTGCTGGGCCACTTTTGGACCCAGTTTATGAGTTTAACATTAATAATACAAACAAATAGAATACATTGCTTATAGGAACCTTGTGGGTCTGGACTATCAAGGGGCATACAAACTAATATTTGACAGCTTAGGGTCTCTTCGATAGCTGCAAAACATGTAATAATGTATATATATATCGTTTATACCAAGGAACTAGTAAAATATTAGTTGGGACCTTTTACAAAACACTAGAATCTATATTGTTAAGGGGCTGGTATGGTTAAACAAGGGATACAGCAGACTTTAACACAGGTATTTGCCTACCATCTTGATTATGTTTCTGTGCCGGAGATAAACAATGCGGCATGCCACTGAAGTTAGGCCAGTTTATCTCAGGGATTTAATATATGGACAAATTGTGACCTTATCAGGGGGAACTAAATATTTATCAGTTAGGTGGGGAACAGAACTCTTATAAGACAAGACACATCAGCCCTGTGTCTACAGGTCTGTGAGGCTATATAGTCTGTTGTGTAAAACTATTAGAGTAATCCCTTGAATCCGGACATGCCTTTATCTCAACTGCATGGAGCATGGTAGTGGCATTAGTAAACAATGGAATAGAAATAACGGACTATGTGTATGTGGTTACAGAAGCCCTATGCAGAAGGTTTTGGCCAGCCTCTAATGTTTTTAATGACTACGCCACAGTGAGATTAGGTATCTAAGATCAAAGCCTACTGTGCAACACACCACTATAATCATCCAATGCAGGAGTGAGTAAAACTGTGGTGTCTATGTTAGCATGATGCACTAAATATAAATAGCAATGAACACACTAATTACATCTGACCCAAAAGTCTTGCATACATATCTCAAGTAAGGTTATATAAAATACTGTAGTGTCCCAACAGATAATGACCCCTTCATTTCAAGTCTCAGTTCTGTAGTGAGGAGCAAAGTATTTTGCAAATAGGTGCATAAATCATGCGGAGCTGAAAGGTACAGAGTCCCCAATAAAGAGAGCCCTTTTTCTCTGTTTGTGAAGAACAGTCCCCTTAGTTATTAATAAGCGGTTCAAAAGGTGGTAAGAAACAGTTCCTTCACTGTCACCTACATCTCTGCTGTCTGCGTGGGTTATAGTAACCAACCTAAAGGTTCTGTGCCTGAGCAAGTATAAAAGAAATGAAATAGGGCTAGTCACGTGTTAAATAAAACTAATTGTGTACACCGTTTCTAAGGGGGGTTAACTAATAAAACGTGGGGAAAAATCAGCCTTGGGCTTTAGGGGAACAATTTAATAGTGCCCTTTAATTGGGAGTCAGGAGGGTCCAGGGTAAGAATTACCTGCGATCAGTCAGAGGTTACAAGACCTGCAATCCCCGCCAGCTATCTTCTGCTAGCCTATGCCAGCGCGGGTGGTATGTACGACACCTCGGGTGCCTTGAGAGCAAAAGATGTGCCTGGGAGTTATCAACACGCCGCTGTGTAAAGTGCGACTCCCGCATTTGCAAGGAAAACAAATCCAGCCTCCATGTTGACTCCGGGACGATGACTGTAGATTGAACTCTGCCCACTCATTCCCGCATCTGCTCCAGGTTGTCAGATTGGGAGATTTCCTCCAAGTGGGCCATATTGTGTAGATTTCTCTAGCGACAAGCCAGTGTCCATAACTCAGTGTGAACCGGTAGGGGACTCGCTTGCCAGCAGTCAGGAGTACAAGTGTCCTCGATGGCGGTACGGCGCCATCTTGTGTGGAGAGAAACCCCACGTGTGCGGTCTTGCTCTCTGTAAGCGCCCCGCTGTAGGGTTGCCACCTTTTATAGGATATGACTGATGGTCCGAGTAGGTGCCTTTAGACAGTGGGGTGTTCTGCGGAGCCAGGGGTACTCCAAATTCAGAGGTATCTGCCTCCTCACTGCCAGTGGAGTTGGGGTCCGTCTCAGGCCAAATTGTTGATAAGCTGCATGCAACAGTTGCCTCTAGATCCTCATTGCCGACCATCAACTTATCACTAATGTAGATTCTGTTGTCTGGTTGTGTATTGGGCAGGCTCGAATTAACCCACTGCGTGGAGGCCCCGTGATCCCTCTCCCATTCTGCCGCTATTAGGTCGGACTCAGCGATAGGGGTATTTCCCTCATATGCCCATGCTGCCTCTATCTTCTTAGTGAGTTGCAAAAAATGTTCGTTTAAGAGATTGCATATCTCCTCAAGTAGGATTGCTGCATCAGGTTCCATGCTGCTGAAATTTTCAGTGTCTTTGCACTGCATACCCGGCTTGCAAGATACCGGGGGGGTGGGGGGGTTGAGAGCCTCTCACTCCAGTGACTGCCTTAGGCCTCAACATTCCGGATCGGTTATTCAGGGTGGTAGCCCCAATATTGTGATATCAATCGTTTTGGCTTGATATGTAGATTCTAGATATCAGGGTGAGGTAGATGAATGATCCACATAAACATCAATAGAAGGCTTACTATTAATGCTTCACTCAGAGCAACCGATATTGCTTCCATTCAAGGTGCTGCCCAGAAACACGCCCCTACGGTTTAGTTTTTAATGTGCATATGGAGGTTTTGGATGTCTCCTAATGTGAAAGAATGCGGCCTCTTATGGCGTTCGTCTCTTTTCAGAGGCAGATTTCTTCTTGTGAGGCATCTGATACCTCCAAATGCACATGCCTATAAAATGCTGAGCTTTTGGCTTTGATTTAATTAAATCACCTGGATGTGCACTTTCAAATCTCAAAGTAGTGATTCTATCAGTGTCCTTCCTATATACACATATCAGGATATTACCAAATATGTGATTGTTTCCTTTACTCCATTTACCTGTACATCATTTGGTAGATAGAAGTTTATAAAGTTCAGACACAAATTTAGCCAATTCACTCTCCGTTTCATACCATACAAAAAATAAGTCCTCTGAGTTGCTTATATTTGTCTCAAAACGTCAAAAACAATGGATGTGTCGAAACATATTTCTGCTCATATAAAGGCATGAATATATTTTCATAACTTGGGGCTACATGTGACCGAATAGCAATTCCTATCTTCTTGTGTTAACTATTTAAAAAACAAAAAAATCAATATAAGGGCAAACAACAAATTTCCTTGAAGGGCCATTATAATCTAAAAATTAAATTCTTTAATCTGTTAGAACATATGATTTTGCGACTGTCAACCCTTCTCTACTGTGTACTTAACCCTTGCAAAAGGGTTTAAACCCACAGTAGAAGTACCTTCGGGACCCGCAGTGCACTGCAGGTCCCTAGCTTTACTCGCCGTTGATCCAATCAGCAGTGATAGTCGCTCCACTCAGATGTGCATCTAAAAGCTACTGTTTTGGATTGGAAAATTACATGCTCTAATGGATTGTGGTATGTCACGGATTGCGGTATGTCACGGATTGCGGTATGTCACAGATTGCGGTATGTCACGGATTGCGGTATGTCACGGATTGTGGTATGTCATGGATTAGGTTATGGTGGGTCTAGGTGGTGTTTGCCACTCCACGTTTCTCAATCACTGCTGACCTTTTCATTAGGCATCATTTGCGTGGAACGTGTTGCAAATAAACGAGAAAGTTATCTTTTTTTAAAAAAGTATTTTATTTTGGCTGACACACAATGATTTTTGTGAATATTTTTAAAAATCTTTTTTTTACCCCGGTAATTCCCTGATCAAGTGGTGGAGCTGTGAAATAGAGCACAGTCATCTGGGGAATGTGAGTACCAAACGGCTCTATTTGCATCCTTGTTGCCAACATAATTGTGAGTTGACAATATTTGTGCCATCATATTTATCTGTGCCCCTTTGTATTTCATGTTTCTAGAATTGATGAAGTTGTGGAGACCGGAGTGCGGACATGATCCACTATAGCAAATCATATCCGCCGCACATAAATGCAGACAGCATACGCTGACAGCATTTAGCATTGCACCAGCAGTTCTTGTGAACTGCTGGTGCAATACCGCCCCCTGCAGATTCGCAGCCAATCAGTCACTAGCAGGGGGTGTCAATCAACCCGATCGTATTCTATCGGGCTGATTGCTGTCTACCGCCTCAGAGGTGGCGGACGAGTTAAGGAGCAGCGGTCTTAGGTCAGCTGCTTCTTGACTTCCGCTTCAGTCGGAACTGAAGCGGAGTGGGTCGGAAGCAGCATCCGCTGCTTCATAAATAGATCCCAGTGAGTGCAGCCTGTCTTATTAGCACCAGCCTACCCTTTGCCGCCATCACACTTGATACTAGTAGTGTATGTACATTCATTTGTAACAATACAAGATTACGCTATGGGGCGCCCCTTTGTACTACATATTTTCTAGACTTAATGATCCTGGCCTTGACAATTAGAAGTGGAGCAGCCTGAGCAGACTCTTTACATAATTGGTCCTGAGCATTTGTATTTCAGAGCTTGGTTTTATTTATTTATATAAAGGGTTCTGAGCTACTACTAGTCAGGCCAAAATGTTACTGATCTCACCCACCCCCTCTTTGCATAGGTTTAGCTATTGTGAAACACTTTATTGTGCAGTCATTTGTAATATTGTTTTATACCATAACAAATGAAATAATCCTGCACACAGTAATACATTAACAAAAATAAGTGCATAGCAGTTAGCAACATCAACTAAGTTCTGGAGAAGAAATAGTTGGATAGAAAAAGGAAGTTGTTGAACATAGAGAGTGCTGAGAGTTATGGAAGGTCATAGCAGACCTGGAGATTTTTCCTTTTTTTAATAATTGTCATCTCTCCCTTCTTTATTCATTTTCTTTCTCCACTCCCTTCTCTCTTCAGTCTCTCTTTTTTAAACTCTCCCTTCTCCCTCAACCCATATCTTCTCTTTGCCCTCTTTCCTTCCCTTCTCTCCTATCTCTCTCTCTACCACCGTTTCCCATCTCAGAAGTAACAGTCTAAGCACTAACGGGGTCCCTACAGTCCTAGAGGAATAACATATCCTTGCCCTGATGGCTATATAATATCCCTTTAGATAATATTTTTAGCACAAAGCCCAAAATGTGTGTTTGTCAGTGCTGCAATAGGAGAGTACATTTTGCAAATACATATGTGCTAACTTTGCTACTTACAACATGCCACAAGACTTTGGACAGTGAGTGAAAGTTGATTCAACATTCACTCACTAACTTTTACTCGCAGCCGTTAAATTTCCACTCACCAATGGCTAGTGGGCGAGTGGAAATTTTGAGCCCTGTGTGTGCGTGTATATATATATATATATATATAATGTTCATATTATTATTTTTTATTAATGTTTTGCCGCCCCCTAAAATAATACCCTCTTTATTTTGGATTATTTGTGTGCAATTTAATCTACTAGATGGTGATCGTTAATCAAATTGGAGATGAACCTTAAAGGGACATTAAATGCTAGATAAAATAATACATTCAAAGAAAAGATTACTCTGAGAATAACATGTAGATGTATTTTTTTAAATGTTTTATTAGTTGTTTAAATAGTAACAAAATAAGTGTAAAGTTTTAGTGTTTAGAAAACAATGGGAGCTGCCATGTTGTAACTTAGGTTACCTCCTCTGTATGACCAATTAGGGACAGTTATGAATAGGCTGTGCAGAATATAACAGTGCTCTGTACTTACATGTCCAACAGGAACTGAAAAGCTCACAATTTCAGAATGGAATAACAGAAAAAGGGGACAAAAAAAAAAGAGCTTTTATATATATATATATATATGATATATCATTTATATGGCCATCTTAGTTGTAATTCAGATTTCTTTCCTATGGCATGGAGAGTCCACAACACCATTCCAATTACTAGTAGGATATTCAACGTCTTGCCAGCAGGAGGAGACAAAGAGCACCCCAGCAAAGCTGTTAAGTGTAACTTCCCTTACCCATAATCCTCAGTCATTCTTTTTGCCTCTGTCAATGGAGGATGTGCAAAGACGGTGTCTGAAGATATTTAATCCTTTTATGGGTACTTTTCCCTGCAATCACCGATTGGGGTCTAGCTTTGTCCATGTCAATCTCTTTAGTAAGAGTAGTGGTGGCTTTTAGCAGTTAGAAGGCGGCTAGGTAGTCGTGCTTTACTTCTAACAAGTTTGCTACCCCTTTGCAGAAAGCCAGGGTTGGTTTCTCTGTTCTTTCTTTTCCTACAGGTCCATGACAGGGAGTGCAGTGCCTGTCACACCTCAGTAGCTGCTATCTGCCCTGCAGCTGGATCCACAGGTAAGTGACTTTTCCTTCTAGGTATTGAAGGACAGCACTTCAGAGGTTAACCCTCAAGTGGATCACTTCTGGGGCATAGTTATCCTATTTGGTTTATTGGTACATTTTTGGGGCAGCTTTATTGGCATATGAGTCAATGAATTAGAACTCCTCAGGCACAGGCACTAAATATGTATGAGACAATAAGAGAGACTTAAGGGTTAATTTTCCCTAATTACTTGGCGGAAGGTATCTAAGGGGTTTTACTTGTCCTTTTATGTATTACTATGTATTACTATGAAAGGCTTGTCAGCAATCGTTAGGATGGCTGTTTATGAAACTGTAGTATAGTTTTTAAGTGGGGCCGTTTTTACTTTCGCACTCTTAGGTTGTGGCGCAGTAATTTCCTGACTGCTCACGGGACTTCCGTATTTCTGTTTTTACGGAGCGGATCTTCATAAACCTCAGAGTGTCAGGTTGGAGTCTAGGTGTGTCGGCTTTGTTACTCGCCGATCGGATTTTCTTCATAAATGGAAAGAGTCCACAGCTGCATTTATTGCTTTTGGGAATTAAGAACCTGGCCACCAGGAGGAGGCAAAGACACCCCAGCCAAAGGCTTAAATACTCCTCCCATTTCCCTCATCCCCCAGTTATTCTTTGCCTTTCGT
Organism: Bombina bombina; assembly: GCF_027579735.1. Classification (NCBI taxonomy): domain Eukaryota; kingdom Metazoa; phylum Chordata; class Amphibia; order Anura; family Bombinatoridae; genus Bombina; species Bombina bombina. The sequence goes on along the minus strand of NW_026511146.1, from coordinate 37,236 downwards.
CCCAGGAGGTTGGCAGAGAAGTGTCAGAAGTTTGTTTTTGTCTCTTATGGAGGGTAGTACTCTTCGGCATGGGACAGGAGTTTTAAGTAATCCTGTCAGTCTCTCAGTGAGGGCTTGGATGAAAGTTAGAGTCCGGAGATGCCGGAAGAGTCTTTCTCCGAAGCCATCCCGACTCATTTTAACAACTCCACAAGCAATCAGCGTTGTCGAACTTCACTTTGCTGCCTGCTTTCTTCTCTCAAGTCCATGGCAGAGGCGAGGCTACTATCCTTCACACTTGAAGGGCAGTGTTCCTGTTCCATGGCGTAGATTCCGGTAAGATCGTTTCATTTTACTTCTTCATGATTGTACTGTAACTCATTGTTCCTGCAAACTCACATGAAAAATACAGGGTTTCAGTGGGACTCCTTTAGTATCTTGGAATCAAGGGTTAATATCTCCTGAGGGGGATTATTGAACAGGGTTTTTTTTAACCATGTTTGTTATGTGATTCAATCTGCTTATGTGTAGTGTTAACTGGGCTCGTGGCTTTGGAACATAACGGCCTTTAGAAGTGACGCGACCTTAGGGTCGGGCATGCTTTTCTTGGACTGTACGGTTCACCTTGTGACCGGGCGTGTTTACGTTCTGGTCTCCCATTTCCGCCTTCCTGACTGTGTGGCGACGGAGAAATCTAGTACACTGGAGTCTGGTTCATAGGAGGTGGTGAGTGCCCCACCCATTGTGGGTGTCAGGTACCGTTTAAATTGTTTTATATTTAGTTCACTTTTTTGGTATCCTTTATCCAGTTATGGAGGATGCTGATGATGAGATTGTTCAACTTTCTGATTCAGATTCTTCGTCCTGTGATGAATTTGCCCCATTGACTCAGGTCAGTCAGTTATGTTCTTTAGGCCGTTCTAGAGCGCCTTGTTCCTCGGTCTTGGGGATTCAAGGGACTGCTGAGCCATCTGCCTTGGGGGGCCCTGTCCTCCGGGAGGCGAGTTCCCTACCGCTCCCTACTACTACACATGCGGGTAACCCAGGTTATGTTTTTTCCTCCTCCGAGGGTGGATTGTTCCCCCGGAGGTTGTGGCACGTCTTTGCTTTTATATACTTTTGGCGCTTGCGTGTCTACAAAGTCCAGATGTTTATTTGCGATTGTGTTCATGCCCGATTGCCCCAGGTCTCTCGGCCACAGGAGGGCATGTGCAGTTCCCTGCGGGTGTAACTGTTCCTGAGTGTTGTGCCTTTCGTTACAGGCTGGCTCGCCTTCGTGCTCTACTCAGACACTTTTTTTGAGCTGCTTGGGGACCCTATCCTTCTAGTTTATGGGACATCAGTCTCCTCCTTTGAAGGGCTCACCTCGTTAGACATGGGGGATGAAGTAATCTCCTTTAAGTCTTGTTATCGAGATCCTTCCCAGTTTTGTTGGAAGAACAGGGTTTCCGTTAGGCTGGTCCTGCAGATCTTTCTGTTCTTCTTGGGCGTTAACCCTCGGGTTGCCTGTCATTTTATTTTAATGTAAAATAAAGAGTTAGCGCTAGGAGCACGGATCTAATGTGTGAAATGAATATATGTAAAATGTGGGCCTATGAAGGAGAATATATATATATATATATATATATATATATATATATATATATATATATATAATCAAAATATCTATGCATGTCATACTCTGCAAGGGAGCAGGTTCAGGAGTAAGGAGCTGTTGTGCAGAGGTGTCAGGTTTTGGGGTTAATGTTGTGTTTTGTCTGCATGAGTCTTTCCTTTTAGGCAGAATTAAACAGGTACAACGTTTTAGGAAATAAAGGAGATGGTTTTATTTATAGGATAAAGCAATGTAGAGATATGCAATTAGATAAGACAAAGTCTATAGGTTGTAGTATTAGGCAGGAATACAGTTCTTTGTAATAACAGGCAGGAATGCAGAGCTTTGTAATAACAAACAGGATACTTGCATATGCTGAAGAAGTGGAACTGTGTAATAACAGGCAGGAATGCAGATCTTTGTAATAAACAGGATATTTGCATATGCTGTAGACTGGAACTGTGTAATAACACTCAGGAATGCAGATCATTGTAATAACAAACAGAATACTTGCATATGCTGTAGACTGGAACTGTGTAATAACACGCAGGAATGCAGGGCCTTGTAATAACAAACAGGATATTTGCATATGCTGTAGACTGGAACTGTGTAATAACACTCAGGAATGAAGGGCTTTGTAATAACAAACAGAATACTTGCATATGTTATAGACTGGAACTGTGTAATAACACGCAGGAATGCAGTGCCTTGTAATAACAAACAGGATAATTCCATATGCTGTAGAACTGGTACTTTAAGGAAACTTGCATACACTGCAAACTGGTACTTTGTAGAAACAAACAGGAAACTTGCATAGACTGCAATTTGGAACTTTGTAGAAACAAACAGGATATTTGCATAGACTGCAATTTGGAACTTAGTAGAAACAAAGAGGATATTTGCATAGACTGCAATTTGGAACTTTGTAGTATCAGGAAACAAGCAAGCAAAAGTACCTGAGTCAGTCCTTAGGAAAGAGAGTTTCAGGCAAGAACAATTGCCAGGAAATCAGTCCCAAAATGAAACACAGTGCCAAGGGATTATCCAGAAGAGTAGTCAGTAATTGAAGCAGAAATCAGGAACCAGGAAATCCAACAAATCTGTATTTCACACAGGATACAGGAGCAGAGAGTCTTTCAGAGTATCACTCTTAATGTCAAGGCAAAGAATTGCAAACAAAGATAAAGCAGGCTGATGATTACATGATTTGTTTCAGCTGGCAAGCAGGTGGAGCCAGAGAGCCAAAGTTGCAGCAAACAGAAAAACACAATATTCTTTTCCTGTGATCAAGCCATCTGGTGGCATAGTGGTAAAACAACAGGCTGGGAAAGAACAGCAGCAGAAATATAAACAGGTCTCAGGTTCAATTCCAGGCTGAACCATGACAATGCAAGAGACAAAAGGCAAAAATGAAATATGTACAATTTAACAAAACATAAAACTATGAAACATAAAGGGTCGTCTCCCTTAGTACATAAATCATTCCCCTACGGTAATCTAAGATAGCGTGTTACCGCAAATAATCACATTAAAATTTAAGATAAAAAATGATGTAGACAAGGCCTATGGCTATAAAAGTCAAGTAGAAGGTACCTTAATGCGTCAGATGGAGATTCCAATACAATCCTGTTTAGTATTGTTAGCAGATTATTACATTAGGAGGCCGATCTTACGGCTTGCAACCACTTTGGCGTTACCAGCCGTGACCTGGATGCGGCTTTTTGTAAGAGACTCTTGTGACTCTTCTGACGTCACTAAGGTTAATCGTGAAGTTGCTCAAAGTAGCAATAGTAAAGCAACAATATAGCAATAATGGTAACCAGGTGGTGAATGAGGTGAATCTATTACTAGCAAAGAAAAGACACTATGTGTCGCAGGGGATCCCAATTAAAAAGGTTGCTTGAAATACTTTAGAGAATGTATCTTCAGTCCATGTCCCCTCTTTCCTAATACCAGAAAGAAGTCCTGGGGGTATATGTAAAGAAACTTGGCGGTCACTTCCAGTGACTATATACTTAACAGTCACTTATAATGACTTGATGTACTTAGTGGTCACTACCACTGACAAAGTACACTTGGCGGTTACTCCCGGTAACTTGATGATCTTGGCGGTCGCTAGTAGCGACTTGGAGATTACTTCCAGTGTCTGGGTAAAAGGAGACTTTGCGGTGATTGGATATTAAGCGACTTTGTGGTCACAAACAGTGACTATAGATAGCAAATTGTGCCTCTATTAGTGATGGCAAACGGTAAAACGTTCCCGGTGGGTACTCCTCAGGTTAGGATGTGGTCCTTGTTAAATGGACAGTAAAACAGGATAAAAAGGTGACAAAAAATGTCTAAGTCAACAAGTTTCGCCTTTAGGCTTTATCAAGACATGCTTGTCTGAGTCACCTTGTTGGCTATTTAAACACTTCTTGCTCTTCTGATTGGATATGCAATTTAATTAATTTAAGGTGGTATGGATGGAATTAGGCTTTGTTTCAGTCTTAATTTAGAGCTATAACATCCATTAATCTTATATCGATGTCTTATCTATGTCTAACCTAAAAATCTAGGTCATCTTACAGATATTCTATTTATTCCAATTAATACATATAAAAACCTATAAATATATATTACATACCTATTAAAAAAATAAATAAAAGACTTTGCGGGAGCAGATTATAGGAAAGGGGAAATGTCCAAATCTGAATTAAGTCCAACTGGATGGAACGTATCCATATTATAGATCATTTGTGCCTCTAATTTTAAAAGTTGCTTTTCTAAGTTACCCCCTCTCCAATTTTGTTTCACTTTTAATAAGCCCCAGAATCTAAAATGTTTAAGGTTGTTTTTATGTACTTCTCTAAAATGTGAGTATACATGTGTGTATCAAGATTTCCCCTGTCAATACATGAGAGGTGTTCCCTAATCCTTTCTCGGATGGTTCTGGTCGTTTCCCCCTATGTAATATTTTTTACATGAGCATTCAATTATATAAATAACTCCTTTGTCCTGACATCTTATGGTGTCTTTAATTTTTAATTTGAAATTATTTACATCTATTTCTTTTATTTTGCAGCTGTATTTGCAAGACCGACAACCAAAGCAGGGGAAGAAGCCCATTAGCTTATTACCTTCTAAATTTGTCTCTTGGCTATGTGTTTTTATTGGTTTCAGTTCACTCGGAGCTAAAGTGCTTTTCAAATTCTTTGCTCTTCTGTATATTATCCTAGGATGTTCGGGTACTTTATCTCCTATTATGGGGTCTGTTTGCACCAGGTGCCAATGTTTATTTAATACATTATTAATTAGTTTATTGTTACAATTGTAATCTGTAATAAAAGATATTTATATTGTGTCAGGTTTTTTTTTCATTAATGTTATCACTGTTTATTTTTGTAAGATAGAAGATTTTTTTCGATCTACTTTATCTGCTTCTTCTTTTGCCAAATGTATAACTTTATCATCATATTCTCTTTCCTTAAATTTATTTTCTAAGACAAGTATTTGTTTCTCATAGTCTATGTTCCTAGAGCAGTTTCTCTTTATTATTAAGTATTGTCCTTTGGGAATATTATTTTTACACCTCTCCAGATGGCAACTTTTGTAGTGTATGAAGTTATTGGCATCTACTTGTTTGAAATGAGTAGATGTAATTAATTGATTCTTGATTACTTCTATTTCTAAATCAAGAAAAATAATCTTTTGCTTACTGTGTGTGTATGTGACGTTTATGTTCATATTATTTCTATTCATATCTTCAAATATCTCTTCCAATTCTGACACTCCTCCTTTCCACACAAAAATAACAGTCAATATACCTTTTGTATAGTGCAAGATTTGCACCCAGTCTATGCTGAGGGAAAAATAGATTCCTCCCAATATCCCATAAAGAGATTCCCCTTTGGGATCTGTGAGTAGGTCTGGTTGCCTGGATTACCTGGAGTGTGTCCTCTGCCTTGGAGGTTGGGCAATCTGCTAGTTTGTTCGGCCGCTTTTTCCTTACGGAGAGTGTTTTCTCTGTGTCTTCCTATGGATGGCAGCGTGTTACTGGACTCAGATGTTTATTTTTCTGAGTTGCTACTTGTAATTTTTCTGTTTGCTCAGTCTCTGACTTCTGATGTTTTGAGGACTTTGTCTTCAACTGTCTTTTTGGGTGCTGTTGCACGATATTTGGGAGATGTTTCTTCTCCTTGGTGATGCCCGGTTGCTCCTTGTGCGTTGGGCATCGTCTCCCCTTGTTCTCGGGATCCATTCGGGTCTCTGTGGCCTTCTTTTGAAGGGGGCTTTTCCTTTATTATTATTATTTTGCTGTAACTTTTGGGTATCCCTTTGGTTCACCCTTGTCCTCTCCTTTTTGTGGATTTTGGTACTGTGCTAGTAAGGGTTGTGTGGGGACCGACTGCTGGGCGACGGTTCTCCTGGAGGAGCATTGGCTCAGTGAGTCTGCTTGGCGGTCTCTAGTTAAGCCTTTCGGATTATCTGTGGGTCAGTGTCCTTGGGGCCTTTTCCTTCTAGTTTTTTTGCCCGGCTCCGACGAAGCAGGGTTTGGTTAGGTTGTGTTTTCTTTCATGTAATTAGCAAGAGTCCATGAGCTAGTGACGTATGGGATATACATTCCTACCAGGAGGGGCAAAGTTTCCCAAACCTTAAAATGCCTATAAATACACCCCTCACCACACCCACAAATCAGTTTTACAAACTTTGCCTCCTATGGAGGTGGTGAAGTAAGTTTGTGCTAGATTCTACGTTGATATGCGCTCCGCAGCAGGTTGGAGCCCGGTTTTCCTCTCAGCGTGCAGTGAATGTCAGAGGGATGTGAGGAGAGTATTGCCTATTTGAATTCAATGATCTCCTTCTACGGGGTCTATTTCATAGGTTCTCTGTTATCGGTCGTAGAGATTCATCTCTTACCTCCCTTTTCAGATCGACGATATACTCTTATATATATATACCATTACCTCTGCTGATTTTCGTTTCAGTACTGGTTTGGCTTTCTACAAACATGTAGATGAGTGTCCTGGGGTAAGTAAGTCTTATTTTCTGTGACACTCTAAGCTATGGTTGGGCACTTTTTTTATAAAGTTCTAAATATATGTATTCAAACATTTATTTGCCTTGACTCAGGATGTTCAACTTTCCTTATTTTCAGACAGTCAGTTTCATATTTGGGATAATGCATTTGATTCAATAATTTTTTCTTACCTTAAAAAATTTGACTTTTTCCCTGTGGGCTGTTAGGCTCGCGGGGGCTGAAAATGCTTAATTTTATTGCGTCATTCTTGGCGCTGACTTTTTGGCGCAAATTTTTTTTCTGTTTCCAGCGTCATACGTGTCGCCGGAAGTTGCGTCATTTTTTGACGTTCTTTTGCGTCAAAAGTGTCGGCGTTCCTGATGTGGCGTCATTTTTGGTGCCAAAAAGCATTTAGGCACCAAATAATGTGGGCGTCTTATTTGGCGCTAAAAAAATATGGGCGTCACTTTTGTCTCCACATTATTTAAGTCTCATTATTTATTGCTTCTGGTTGCTAGAAGCTTGTTCACTGGCATTTTTTTCCCATTCCTGAAACTGTCATTTAAGGAATTTGATCAATTTTGCTTTATATGTTTATTCTATTACATATCGCAAGATGTTCCACGTTGCAACTGAGTCAGAAGATACTTCAGGAAAATCGCTGCCCGGTGCTGGAGCTACCAAAGCTAAGTGTATCACTTTTGGTATCTGTTCCTTCAGCTGTTGTTTGTATTAAATGTTATGACAAACTTGTTAATGCAGATAAAATTTCCTTTAGTACTGTTACATTACCTGTTGCTGTTCCGTCAACATCTAATACTCAGAGTGTTCCTGATAACATAAGAGATTTTGTTTCTAAATCCATTAAGAAGGCTATGTCTGTTATTTCTCCTTCTAGTATACATAAAAGTCTTTTAAAACTTCTCTTTTTTCAGATGAATTTTTAAATGAACATCATCATTCTGATACTGATAATGGTTCTTCTGGTTCAGAGGTTTCTGTCTCAGAGGTTGATGCTGATAAATCTTTGTATTTGTTCAAGATGGAATTTATTCGTTCTTCATTTAAAGAAGTATTAATTGCATTAGAAATAGAGGATTCTGGTCCTCTTGATACTAAAACTAAACGTTTAAATAAGGTTTTTAAATCTCCTGTAGTTATTCCAGAAGTGTTTCCTGTCCCTGATGCTATTTCTGAAGTAATTTCCAGGGAATGGAATAATTTGGGTAATTCATTTACTCCTTTTAAAACGTTTTAAGCAATTTTATCCTGTGCCATCTGACAGATTAGAGTTTGGGACAAAATCCCTAAGGTTAAAGGGGCTGTCTCTACTCCTGCTATATTTTTAGCGGATGTTGCTGCAGCTTCAACTTTTTGGTTAGAAGCTTTAGCGCAACAAGTAACAGATCATAATTCTCATAGCATTATTATTCTATAACATGCTAATTATTTTATTTGTGATGCCATCTTTGATATCATTAGAATTGATGTCAGGTATATGTCTCTAACTATTTTAGCTAGAAGAGCTTTATGGCTTAAAACTTGGAATGCTGATATGTCTTCTAAGTCAACTTTGCTATCCCTTTCTTTCCAGGGTAATAAATTATTCGGTTCTCAGTTGGATTCTTTTATCTCAACTGTTACTGGAAGGAAGGGAACTTTTTTACCACAGGATAAAAAATCTGAGGTAAATTTAGGTCTAATAATTGTTTTCGTTCCTTTCATCACAACAAGGAACAAAAGCCTGATCCTTCATCCTCAGGAGCGGTATCAGTTTGGAAACCTTCTTCACTTTGGAATATATCCAAGCCTTATAGAAACCCAAAGCCAGCTCCTAAGTCCCCATGAAGGTGCGGCCCTCATTCCAGCTCAGCTGGTATGGGGCAGTTTACGTTCTTTTCAAAGAAATTTGGATCAATTCCGTTCACAATCTCTGGTTTCAGAACATTGTTTCAGAAGGGTACAGAATTGGCTTCAAGTTAAGGCCTCCTGCAAAGAGATTTTTTTCTTTCCCGTGTCCCAGTAAACCCAGCAAAGGCTCAAGCATTTCTGAAATGTGTTTCAGATCTAGAGTTGGCTGGAGTAATTATGCCAGTTCCAGTTCTGGAACAGGGGCTGGGGTTTTATTCTATCTCTTCATTGTACCAAAGAAGGTCAATTCCTTCAGACCAGTTCCGGGTCTATCAATATTGAATCGTTATGTAAGGATACCAACATTCAAAATGGTAACTGTAAGGACTATCCTGCCTTTTGTTCAGCAAGGGCATTATATGTCTACAATAGATTTACAGGATGCATATCTGCATAATCCGATTCATCCAGATCACTTTTAGTTTCTGAGATTCTCTTTTTTAGACAAGCATTACCAGTTTTGTGGCTCTACCGTTTGGCTTAGCATCAGCTCCAAGAATTTTTACAAAGGTTCTCGGTGCCCTTCTGTCTGTATTCAGAGAACAGGGTATTGGTATTTCCTTATTTGGACGATATCTTGGTACTTGCTCAGTCTTCACATTTAACAGAATCTCATACGAATCGACTTGTGTTGTTTCTTCAAGATCATGGTTGGAGGATCAATTTACCAAATAGTTCATTGATTCCTCAGACAAGGGTAACCTTTTTAGGTTTCCAGGTAGATTCAGTGTCTATGACTCTGTCTTTGTCAGACAAGAGAAGTCTAACATTGATATCAGCTTGTCAAAACCTTCAGTCACAATCATTCCCTTTGGTAGCCTTATGCATGGAAATTTTAGGTCTTATGTCTGCTGCATCGGACGCGATCTCCTTTGCTCATTTTCACATGCGACCTCTTCAGCTCTGTATGCTGAACCAATGGTGCAGGGATTACACAAAGATATCTCAATTAATATCTTTAAAACCAATTGTACGACACTCTCTGACGTGGTGGACAGATCACCATCGTTTAGTTCAGGGGGCTTCTTTTGTTCTTCCGACCTGGACTGTAATTTCAACAGATACAAGTCTTACAGGTTGGGGAGCTGTGTGGGGGTCTCTGACGGCACAAGGGGTTTGGGAATCTCAGGAGGTGAGATTACCAATCAATATTTTGGAACTCCGTGCAATTTTCAGAGCTCTTCAGTCTTGGCCTCTTCTGAAGAGAGAGTCGTTCATTTGTTTTCAGACAGACAATGTCACAACTGTGGCATACATCAAGGAGAGACTTACAGTCCTCTGGCTATGAAAGAAGTATCTCAAATTCTGGTTTGGGCGGAATCCAGCTCCTGTCTAATCTCTGCGGTTCATTTCCCAGGTATAGACAATTGGGAAGCGGATTATCTCAGTCGTCAAACGTTGTATCCGGGCGAATGGTCTCTTCACCCAGAGGTATTTCTTCACATTGTTCAAATGTGGGAACTTCCAGAAATAGATCTGATGGTTTCTCATCTAAACAAGAAACTTCCCAGGTATCTGTTCAGATCCCGGGATCCTCAGGCGGAGGCAGTGAATGCATTATCACTTCCTTGGAAGTATCATCCTGCCTATATCTCTCCGCCTCTAGTTCTTCTTCCAAGAGTAATCTCCAAGATTCTGAAGGAATGCTCGTTTGTTCTGCTGGTAGCTCCAGCATGGACGGATTCTTTTTCGGATGGCCTCTTGCTAACCGTGGGCTCTTCCGTTAAGACCAGACCTTCTGTCGCAAGGTCCTTTTTTCCATCAGGATTTCAAATCTTTAAATTTAAGGGTATGGAAATTGAACGCTTGATTCTTGGTCAAAGAGGTTTCTCTGACTCTGTGATTAATACTATGTTACAGGCTCGTAAATCTGTATCTAGAGAGATATATTATAGAGTCTGGAAGACTTATATTTCTTAGTGTCTTTTCATCATTTTTCCTGGCATTCTTTTAGAATTCCGAGAATTTTTTACAGTTTCTTCAGGATGGTTTAGATAAAGGTTTGTCCGCAAGTTCCTTGACAGGACAAATCTCTGCCCTTTCTGTTCTTTTTCACAGAAAGATTGCTAATCTTCCTGATATTCATTGTTTTGTACAAGACTTGGTTCGTATAAAACCTGTCATTCAGTCAATTTCTCCTCCTTGGAGTTTGAATTTGGTTCTGGGGGCTCTTCTAGCTCCTCCTTTTGAACCCATGCATGCATTTGGACATTAAACTTCTTTCTTGGAAAGTTATGTTTCTTTTGGCCATCTCTTCTGCCAGAAGAGTCTCTGAATTATCTGCTCTTTCTTGTGAGTCTCCTTTTCTGATTTTTCATCAGGATAAGGCGGTGTTGCGAACTTCTTTTGAATTTTTTCCTAAGGTTGTGTATTCTAACAACATTAGTAGAGAAATTGTGGTTCCTTCATTATGTCCTAATCCTAAGAATTCTAAGGAGAAATCATTGCATTCTTTGGATGTTGTTAGAGCTTTGTAATATTATGTTGAAGCTACTAAGTCTTTCCGAAAGACTTCTAGTCTATTTTTCATCTTTTCTGGTTCTAGAAAAAGCCAGAAAGCTTCTGCCATTTCTTTGGCATCTTGGTTGAAATCTTTAATTCATCATGCCTATGTCGAGTCGGGTAAAACTCCGCCTCAAAGGATTACAGCTCATTCTACTAGGTCAGTTTCTACTTCCTGGGCGTTTAGGAATGAAGCTTCGGTTGGTCAGATTTGCAAAGCAGCAACTTGGTCCTCTTTGCATACTTTTACTAAATTCTACCATTTTGATGTGTTTTCTTCTTCTGAAGCAGTTTTTGGTAGAAAAGTACTTCAGGCAGCGGTTTCAGTTTGAATCTTCTGCTTATGTTTTCATTAAACTTTATTTTGGGTGTGGATTATTTTCAGCAGGAATTGGCTGTCTTTATTTTATCCCTCCCTCTCTAGTGACTCTTGCGTGGAAAGATCCACATCTTGGGTAGTCATTATCCCATACGTCACTAGCTCATGGACTCTTGCTAATTACATGAAAGAAAACATAATTTATGTAATAACTTACCTCATAAATTCATTTCTTTCATATTAGCAAGAGTCCATGAGGCCCACCCTTTTTGTGGTGGTTATGATTTTTTTGTATAAAGCACAATTATTCCAATTCCTTATTTTATATGCTTTCGCACTTTTTTCTTATCACCCAACTTCTTGACTATTCGTTAAACTGATTTGTGGGTGTGGTGAGGGGTGTATTTATAGGCATTTTAAGGTTTGGGAAACTTTGCCCCTCCTGGTAGGAATGTATATCCCATACGTCACTAGCTCATGGACTCTTGCTAATATGAAAGAAATTAATTTATCAGGTAAGTTCTTACATAAATTATGTTTTTTTCAGGCCTGGTGCCCTCAGAATGGGCCACCTATTGTACCCTTCCATTTTTGCATTCAGTGTCCTCTATAGCTTGGGTATTGTTTTCCCAAAAGTAATGAATGCAGCTGTGGACTCTTTTCATTTATGAAGAAAAACTTAAATTATGCTTACCTGATAATTTTCTTTTCTTTCGATGGAAAGAGTCCACAGCTCCCCACCCGTATTGGTTCTGTGGGGCGTCTCTTATTTTTTATTCTTCTGGCACCTTTTCACCCTGGTATTTCTTCTACTGTTCCTTGTTCCTCGGCAGAATGACTGGGGATGAGGAAAGTGGGAGGAGTATTTAAGCTTTTGGCTGGGGTGTCTTTGCCTCCTCCTGGTGGCCAGGTTCTTAATTCCAAAAAGTAATGAATGTAGCTGTGGACTCTTTCCATCTGAAGAAAAGAAAATTATCAGGTAAGCTTAATTTAAGGTTTTGCACTACAGAGATGTATAGCTTCAGAGTGTCGAGCTTCATCCTGCTAGTGAGAATTTAACTCCGGTCCGGTAGGAGCTTCAAACAACCTTTGTCTGAGGTTGAGCCTCACTTTTTTATGGAATTCTCCCTACTATATTTGATACAGGGAGTGCAGAATTATTAGGCAAGTTGTATTTTTGAGGATTAATTTTATTATTGAACAACAACCATGTTCTCAATGAACCCAAAAAACTCATTAATATCAAAGCTGAATATTTTTGGAAGTAGTTTTTAGTTTGTTTTTAGTTTTAGCTATTTTAGGGGGATATCTGTGTGTGCAGGTGACTATTACTGTGCATAATTATTAGGCAACTTAACAAAAAACAAATATATACCCATTTCAATTATTTATTTTTACCAGTGAAACCAATATAACATCTCAACATTCACAAATATACATTTCTGACATTCAAAAACAAAACAAAAACAAATCAGTGACCAATATAGCCACCTTGCTTTGCAAGGACACTCAAAAGCCTGCCATCCATGGATTCTGTCAGTGTTTTGATCTGTTCACCATCAACATTGCGTGCAGCAGCAACCACAGCCTCCCAGACACTGTTCAGAGAGGTGTACTGTTTTCCCTCCTTGTAAATCTCACATTTGATGATGGACCACAGGTTCTCAATGGGGTTCAGATCAGGTGAACAAGGAGGCCATGTCATTAGATTTTCTTCTTTTATACCCTTTCTTGCCAGCCACGTTGTGGAGTACTTGGACGCGTGTGATGGAGCATTGTCCTGCATGAAAATCATGTTTTTCTTGAAGGATGCAGACTTCTTCCTGTACCACTGCTTGAAGAAGGTGTCTTCCAGAAACTGGCAGTAGGACTGGGAGTTGAGCTTGACTCCATCCTCAACCCGAAAAGGCCCCACAAGCTCATCTTTGATGATACCAGCCCAAACCAGTACTCCACCTCCACCTTGCTGGCGTCTGAGTCGGACTGGAGCTCTCTGCTCTTTACCAATCCAGCCACGGGCCCATCCATCTGGCCCATCAAGACTCACTCTCATTTCATCAGTCCATAAAACCTTAGAAAAATCAGTCTTGAGATATTTCTTGGCCCAGTCTTGACGTTTCAGCTTGTGTGTCTTGTTCAGTGGTGGTCGTCTTTCAGCCTTTCTTACCTTGGCCATGTCTCTGAGTATTGCACACCTTGTGCTTTTGGGCACTCCAGTGATGTTGCAGCTCTGAAATATGGCCAAACTGGTGGCAAGTGGCATCTTGGCAGCTGCACGCTTGACTTTTCTCAGTTCATGGGCAGTTATTTTGCGCCTTGGTTTTTCCACACGCTTCTTGCGACCCTGTTGACTATTTGAATGAAACGCTTGATTGTTCGATGATCACGCTTCAGAAGCTTTGCAATTTTAAGAGTGCTGCATCCCTCTGCAAGATATCTCACTATTTTTGACTTTTCTGAGCCTGTCAAGTCCTTCTTTTGACCCATTTTGCCAAAGGAAAGGAAGTTGCCTAATAATTATGCACACCTGATATAGGGTGTTGATGTCATTAGACCACACCCCTTCTCATTACAGAGATGCACATAACCTAATATGCTTAATTGGTAGTAGGCTTTCGAGCCTATACAGCTTGGAGTAAGACAACATGCATAAAGAGAATGATGTGGTCAAAATACTCATTTGCCTAATAATTCTGCACTCCCTGTATTTGACATTTAAATTTTGATATTCAAATATGACAGTATGGCTCAAGCTCAAGAGATCCTCAGGCCACCCTGATAGATGCTCTGGCGGTCCCTTGGGATTTTCGGCTAGCATACCCATTTCCTCCATTTGCTCTCCTTCCACGAGTCATTGCTCGTATCAAGCAGGAGAGAGCGTCTGTGATTCTAATTGCTCCTGCCTGGCCTCGCAGGATCTGGTTTGCAGATCTGGTGAAGATATCATCTCTTCCACCTTGTAGGTTACCGCTGAGGAAGGACCTTCTAATTCAGGGTCTGTTCCTCCATCCAAATCTAGATTCAGAGCCTCTGAAGCCTACTGTTTGGAGATTGAACTCCTAATCCTCTCTAGACGCGATTTTTCGGAGGCAGTCATTGATACTATGCTTCAGGCTCGTAAACCTGTTACACGAAAAGTTTTTCTTGGAGTCGGGTGAGGATTCCCCGAATTTTATCTTTTCTTTAGGGTGGCCTGGAGAAAGGTTTGTGAGTCAGTACCTTGAAAGGTCAGATTTCTGCACTGTCTATCCTTTAGCACAAACGTCTGGCAGAATTACCAGATCTTAAAGCTTTTCTTCAGGCCCTGGTCAAAATCAGGCCTGTGTTTAAACCTGTTGTTCCTCCTTGGAGCCTTAAAGGGACATAAAACAAGTTGGGATAGAGACAAAATAATATAATATGTACTTCAATTACTTTACCTGCAAATTTATACTGCAGTGCCTCGCCATTAACCCTTTCTTTTTAGTTTCTGAATTGTAAAACTCTAACTCCCCCCACACAATTCCTTTTATGGCTGTATCTATGTTTATTGTTCTTTTGGTAAATTGCAAAAGTGAATAGGGATCTGCTGGAGCATGCCTAGAAGCTTTGAACGCAGTTGAAATACAATGCCTTTGTCTAAACACTGATAAGAGGGGTGGAGTTAGCTGCTCCAGGCAGTTTAACTATTTAATTCATTTTGCTTATTTTTGAAAATTATTTTAAAATACTTGCCAGCAATTTTTAAACAATTTTTCCATCTTAATATGGGAAGAGTCCACAGCTGCATTCCTAACTTGTGGGAAATACTGAACCTGGCCACCAGGAGGAGGCAGAGACACCCCAGCCAAAAGCTTAATACCTCCCCCACTTCCTCATAACCCCAGTCATTATTTGCCTTTCGTCACAGGAGGTTGGCAGAGAAGTGTTAGAAGATTTCGGAGTAGTCTCTTATGGAGGGTAGTACTCTTCGAGATGGGAGTGAGAGCATGGATGAAAGTTACAGTCCGGAGATGCAGAGAGAGTCTGTCTGCGAAACCATCCCGACTCATATTAACAGCTCCATAAGCAATCAGCGTTGACGAGGTTCGCTGCCTGCTTTCTTCACTCAAGTCCATGTCAGAAGCGATGCTACTATCTGGGCCGTGTTTCTGTTCCACGGCGTAGATTCTGGTAAGATAGTTTCATATTTTATACATGTATGATAATGCAAGAAGATAGGGTCACAGTGTGACCTCTTTTTATCTGTATATAATCACGGGTTAATATCTCCTTAGTGGGGATTATTGAACAGGGGGGGAATAATCTTAAATGTTTATTTGATTTTATGCTGCTTTATGTGTGAGATGTTATGGGCTCTTAGGCTGTTATGGAATATACAGGTTTCACTTTCACTTTGAGAGCCATGCAGCTTACAAGCTTGGCGCACTTTCTCATAGCAGGGACGGTCCTACGTTGTGCCCCATGTGATTCATTCCCTTTTTCCTGACCGGGCGTCTATCAGAGAGGAGTCAAAAATCTATGTACTGTCTGAGTCATAGGAGGTGGTGAGTGCCCCAGCCATTGGGGTATAAGTTTGCTGTTTTTTTTAATAAAATGTTTTATTTCTCTAGTTCTCCGGTTATTGCACTAGCGATGGAGGATTCTGTTACTTATGAGTAATTCCTGTTTATATGGTGAGGAGGCCTTAGTTCCGCCCTCTCAATTATGTTCCATATGCCTTGATAATGTGATAATATCAAACATATTTGATACCACGGAACCGTCCACCTCTGAGGAGTTGTCGTCCAGTGAAGTGCGTACCCTACATACTTATATCTCTAAACATGCAGTTTTCCCGTAGCATTGCTAATCCTTCATCTGGAGGGGGCTTTTTTGCCAGACGTTACTGCACAGTTCAGACGGCGGTGTATGAGGCCTTTAATGCTTTACCTCTCCCTGCTAAGTGCAAGCGAAAGGTTACATATTGCACTCCTTCCCAGAGTACATCAGATAATTTATTAGATTTAACTAAGGGTTATCCGAGGATGAAGTTCTTTCTGAGAGTATGAACATTCTGGGTCGGAGTCTGCTGCCTCTAAACCTCCGGCTGCGGAGGAACCAGACTTTAGTTTAGGAATTTGTGCTTTCTTCTAAAGGAAGTTTTTGGCGAATTCAGAGATTCCAGAGGCCAAATTGCATGATGAACCTTTAATTCCTAAATTGGATAGAGTTTGAGGACAGGGTGGTACCTTATCCTTACCTGCTCCTGTTAGATGGCGAACAACTTATAGGATTGTATAGGGGTGGAGGATATTCGCTTAAATGCTATGGCTTCAGCTTTTTCTGTTCAGGCCCGTCGGGCTCTGGCTGAAGTCATGGTCTGCGGATATGACTTCTAAGTCTAAACTTCTTCCCTTCCTTTAAGGGAATGATTTTGTCTGGTCCAGGCCTGGACTCAAATTATCTCCACGGTTACAGGGGCAAGGGTGCCCTCTTACCCCAAGAGTATATGAACTAATCTATGGGACAATTTTCATTCTGATAAAGCCCATGTCAGCAGTCCTCCACTTAGTCAGAGCAAACCAAGAGCTCTTGGAAGCCGGCTCAGTCCGGGAATAAATCCAAGCAGAGCAAGAAGCCCGCCGAGTCTACGTCGACATGAATGGGCAGTTTTCGGTCCTCTTCTGGATCATGTAGGGGGCAGTATGTCGCTCGGTTCAGGGACGTGCAGGATCCATGGGTCCTGAAGGTCATAGTTCAGGGTTACAAGATAGGTTTTAAGTCTCAGCCACCCAAGGGCAGATTCCTCCTGTCTTCCTGACAAGAAAGGAGGGAAGCCTTTCTGGGGTGTGTACGGGATCTGTCCTCTAGGAGTTATTGTCCCGGTGCCTATCTCAGTGAAAGGTTTGGGATACTATTCAAACCTTTTTGTGGTCCCTAAGAAGGAGGGAACTTCCCGTCCGATTCTGGACCTAAAGTGTCCCCTCATTTAAGATGGAGACAATAAGGTCCATTCTTCCCCTCGTTTGAGAGGGGTGGTTCATGACCACTATAGATTTGAAGGATACTCCCTTCTCTTATTCTCTTGTATCAAGTATCAGGGTAGAATTCTCGGGTACTATAATAGTCTCCATCTAACAGACCAGAGACGTTGCAAGCTAGCTTCAACGTGTCTTGCCCTCCAGATCTCCTTAAGGCCATCTGTGGCTCGGTGTATGGAGGTGATTGGTCTCATGGTGTCCAGCTTGGACATAATTTCCTTTTCCAGGTTTCACCTCAGACTGTTGCAACTGCGCATGCTGTACTAGTGGAACGGCGATCATTCAGATTGTCTTAACAGATTTCTCTGGACAACCAATCGGGAGAATCCCTCTCTTGGTGGTTTTGTCTGGATCACTTGTCCTGAGGGACGTCCATCTCAAGATCATCCTGGGTGATTTTGACTACGGTTGCGAGTCTGTCAGGATGGGGAGCTGTTTGGGGTACCAGGAAGTCACAGGGCCTCTGGTATCAGGAGGTAAAGCTCCCTCCTGATCTTATTTTGGATCTTCGGGCAATATACAATGCTCTGAAGGCTTGGCCTCTGCTGGGTTTGTCCCAGTCAATCAGATTCCAATCAAACAATATATCCTTGGTGGCTTACATCAACCATCAGGGGGGAACAAGGAGCCCCCTAGTTTTGAGGGAAGCATCTCAGATTCTGGTGTGGGGGAGACTTGCATTTGTTTGCTGTCATCGATCCATATTCCGGGTGTGGACAACTGGGAAGCGGATTTCTTCAGCAGACAATCCTTTCATCCGGGAGAATGGTCTCTCCATCCAGTGTGTTTGCAGAGATTTGCAAAAGGAAGATCTTATAACGTCTCAATACCAAGCTACCCAGATAGGGGTCAAGGTACAGGGATCCTAAGGCAGAGCTAACAGATGCATTAGTGGTGCCTTGGAGGTTCAACCTAATTTATCCTTTCCGACCATTACCACTACTTCCTAGTGTAGTGGCTTAAGTCAAGCAGGCGTCAGTGATACTGACTGCTCCGTCTTGGCCATGAAGGATATGGTTTGCGGATCTAGTGGGATGTCATCATCTCTTCCGTGGAAGTTACCTTGTCGCAGGGATCTGCTGACCAAGGTCTCTTTGTTCATCAATGTCTAGATTCTCTGAGGCTGATTGAGTAGAGATTGAACACTTAGTCCTAGCCAAGAGGGGGTTTTCTGAGAGAGTTATTTTCACTCTCATTCAAGCTCGTAAGCTGGTTGATTGTCGCATCTATCATAAGGTGTGAGGGACCTACTTATTCTGTTTCCAGGATGAACTGGAGAAGGGCTTTTCTGCAAGTCCCCTGAAGGTACAGTTTTCGGCCCTGTCTGTGTTACTGCACAAGTGGTTTGCAGAGCTTCCAGATATGCAGCCATTTGTTAATGCTCTGCTGGGATCAGACTTGTGTTTAGATCTAAGGCTCCTCCTTGGAGTTTAATCTTGTCCATAAGGTTTTGCAACGGGCTCCGTTGGAGCCTATGCATGAAGTAGACATTAAATTGCTGGCTTGGAAGGTTCCTTTCTACTGGCTATTGCTTCTGCGTGCAGAGTATCTGTGATTGCTGCCTTGCAATGCGTCCCTCCTTATCTGGCTTTTCATGCAGATAAGGCTGTTCTACAAAACAAGTTAGGTTCCTTCCTAAGGTTGGGTCAATTTGCAACATCAATGAAGATATTGTTATTCCTTTCTTATGTCCTAATCCTTCTTCGTCAAAGGAACATTTATAACGTATTTCTGGATGTGGTTTGTGCCTTGAAGTTCTATCTTCGGGCCACGAAGGAATTTAGATAAACCTCTTTCTGTTTGTTCTCTTTTCCGGGAAGCGTAAAGCGTAAGGGTCAGAGGGCCTCTTTGACTTCCTTATCTTTTTGTCTGAGGAGTGTCATTCGTTTAGCATCGAAACGGCGGGACATAAAGCCTTCTCTGAGGATTACGGCTCATTATACGTGAGCAGTGGTTTCCTCTTGGGCCTTCAAGACTGAGGCCTCTATGGATCAGATTTGTAAGGTGGCTATCTGGTTCTCCTTACATACGTTTTCCAAAATTTTTACAAGTTTTATGTTTTTGCTTCTGCTGATGTAGCCTTCAGGGAGAAAGGTTTTGCAGGCTGTGGTGAGCTCAGATTAAGGTCCGCCTCTCTTTTTTCCCTCCCGTTAGCATTCCGTGTACTCTAGAGCTTGGGTATATGTTTCCCACAAGTAAGGAATGCAGCTGTGTACTCTTCCCATATTAAGATGGAAAACATAAATTATGCTTACCTGATAATTTCCTTTCCATCTGTATGGTAAGAGTTCTCCGATAGGCGGCCCTAAATTTGAAATATTTTCTTCTGGTACCTTTTTCACTCTGATATTTCTCCTACTGTTCCTTGCTCCCTCAGCAGAATAACTGGGGTTATGAGGAAGTGGGGGAGGTATTTAAGCCTTTGACTGGGGTGTCTTTACCTCCTCCTGGTGGCCAGGTTCAGTATTTCCCACAAGTAAGGAATGCAGCTGTGGACTCTTCCCATACAGATGGAAATGAAACTCAACCTGTTTTATGGCACTTAAACCTAGTTCTTAAAGTTTTGCAATAGTCTCCGGTTGAGCTGATGCATGTTGTTATCTTGGAAGGTTTTGTTTCTCCTTGCTATTTGTTCCGCTCGCAGAGTTTCTGAACTTTCAGCTCTGCAGTGTGATTCCCCGTACCTTATTTTTCATGCAGATAAGGCGGTCCTTCGTACTTAGGGGTTTTTCCCTAAGGTGGTGTTGGATCGAAACATTACTCAGGAAATTGTTGTTCCTTCTTTCTGTCCTAATCCTTCTTCTCATAAGGAACGTCTTTTGCATAACTTGGCTATTGTGCGTGCTCTCAAATTTTATTTACAAGCTACTAAAGATTTTCGGCAATCTTCTGCCCTGTTTGTTGTTTTCTCTGGAAAGCGTAAAGTTCAGAAGGCCACTTCTACTACTCTTTCCCTCTGGTTAAGAAGTATGATTCGTTTTGCTTATGAGACTGCTGGAAAGCAGCCTCCTGAGAGAATTAAGGCTCATTCCACTAGGGCTGTCTCCTCATCTTGGGGTTTCAAAAATGAAGCTTTTGTAGAACAGATTTGCAAGGCAGCAACATGCTCCTGATTGCATACTATTTCCAAATTCTACAAATTTGATACTTTTGCCTTGGCTGAGGCCTCTTTTGGGAGAAAGGTTCTTCAAGCGGTGGTGCCTTCTGTTTAGGTCCTCCAGCCTTGTTCTCCCTCCCTGTTCATTCCGTGTCCTCTAGCTTGGGTATTGGTTCCCACTAGTAATTGGAATGACGTGGACTCTCCATGCCATAGGAAAGAAAACTAAAATATATGCTTACCTGATAAATGTTATTTATTTCCGGGCATGGAGAGCCCACGACCCTGCCCTCTTTTTTTTCATTTTAATTTGGCAGGTTTTTTTGAGTAAACCTCAGGCACATTTTCACTCTTGTGTTTCTTCTTTTTCCATTTTTCTTCGGCTGAATGACTGGGGATTATGGGTAACGGAAGTTACACTTAACAGCTTTGCTGGGGTGTTCTTTGCCTCCTCCTGCTGGCCAGGAGTTGAATATCCCACTAGTAATTGGAATGACTTTGTGAACTCTCCCTGCCCGGAAAGAATTACATTTATCAGGTAAGCATAAATGTTGTTATTTTTATCTGTCTGGACTTTGACCAGGTTTCATATGCATTTGATTGATCATCATCTCTCATGAACAATCAGTACAGCACCAGAGATGTCTGGGATTGAATTGGCTAACAGTGTGTACTGTGCAGTACTTTACATTTTCTTTAAAGTAAGTATTTTTTCTGGGGGGTATAGGGATTCTGACACAAAGCCGAGTGAGCAGTGCTCTAGTTTATATTATAATCAAAGTACAGTACTGTATAAATGGATAGGTTATTTTTATATATATATATATATATACACTGTAGGACACTGCCCTGTGTGCTCACTGCTCCTCAAGGCTACAGCTCCATAAAGAACTTTATCTGGGACTACAATTCACACAATCCTCTAATGCCAACTTGCTACTGACAATGTCTTGATTTATTTTGTCAGCTATTTGCCTCTCACTGTCTGTTGCCATATTGCGACCATGTATTTTCTGTAGGTACTTGTCCTGTGGCTGTCCTTCATAAGGGGTTAATTAAATAGTGAAGCTCATGCACCTCTATCACTAGAGATAAGGCTACAGCTGGTAATTAGATTAGTAACAAGCATACCTACGTATGCTCCAGTTATTGTCAGTGTCCTCATGAGTTTTCCTCAGTATGTTCTCATGGAAACATAGCCGGACAGATAGCTCAACATGCTAAGGCACTGTGGCTGAGCTCTGTAGCAACCCAAGGGTTGCAGGTCCACTCAGCCTTTCATCCTTTCAAGATTGATAAAATGAGCAGCGCCTTGAGACCCTTACGGGTGATTAGCCGCGCTTTACAAGTACCCAATACATACATACATAGAAAAGGACAAAAAAAGTTAAATGAAGGATATCAAGAAAAAGTAAATCTAATAACAGAATTAAATGATGAAATTTTAATTTCCACTTCCGTGTCCCTTTAAGAACCAGCTAACTTTCTATCACTGCACTGAGTGGCTATAAAAAGTTTTAAACAAACTGACCCTTATTCCAGACCATCATAAATCCTTCAAAAGCAGCAAATAAACATCTTTTTTTAAAGGACTGAAATACTGGTGTCCACGTATCTCTAACAAAGTATAAGCGGTCTTTAAACCCCCCCAAAAAAATTCCATCTGGGGACTTTGTATGGGAATTTAGATGTACTGGAGTGATCCCACTGAAAGTCAATGAGGAACAGATTGAAAGGTTGTGTCACTTGATTAAACTCACTTCCTGCAAGTGATTAATACGGTGGGGAACACTTACCCTGACTGAGTCAAGAAAGCATGTGGGGTTGGTCTCAGTGTTCTGTGAATAGAGTCAGCATGTGGGTGTGAGTCACCTGTTTCATGGGCGGAGTCAACATGTAGGGGCGCGTCACGGGTGTTCCATAGCCCAGACTAGGTGGGTATTCACTAGGCAAGTGACGGGCAAGCACCTTTATTTATTTAACAAGAATAAAGTGATTATTTTTTTATTTCTGCTAAAAAAAAATTCAATATTAGCAATGCTGCTAATCCAAATGTTGAATCATAAGGGTCTGGTAATGTGAATGTTCAGTGGGCGGAGTTTGTCAATAATGCAGGTATGGGTGTGGCTAGGCAGCTCACAGATATGACTGGGTGGGAGGATATACCCTTGTGCACCCCCAGAGAAAGGCCCATGTGTGCTGAAGGGTGAAATACATCTCTATTAATTATAGTAGCAAACTAGTTCCACCCCCATATCCGGTTACGGGTCTTAAAAGCAAGGAAAAACAGTGAGTCTTTATACTCTTGAAAAAGTTCCTGGGTTTAAGGAACGAAACGTACGTCGAGTTTTAAAGGTTTTCTATCTCCTTGTGAAGCTCTGATTGCTTGTAGTCTGTTGAAAGCGTCAGTACAGCCGAGGGTGATAAATATTTTGGCTTGTACTAATTTTGCATTGCCCTACGGATAGGCAAGGTGTGTTCATATCAATTGGGTTCCACCTGCTGTAGCCGGCTTGCTTTGAAGTACATAGCTATTAAGTGTTTTAACAGAAAGTACTCAGCTGCAGACATCATTCACCATATGACTCTGTATGAGGATACATCTTTACTGTTGCTTGTTTTTATCTGCCATCTTGTGAGTAGCTTGTATTATGTGCATGGGGCTCGTTTATTAAAGAATACTTTTAATCTACACTTAGATCTGTGTTGCGCTTCTCTCACTTTGTCTATCTAGTTTTCCTATTGGTTGTTCATTGGACCAACCTTAAAGGGGAGCAGCAAACATACGGACAATCTAGAACCTGTTTTTATTTCAAATATCCTAAAGACAGATCCGTATTTCTCTATTTGGAACGCTCTGGACTCTGGTTTATCAAAGGAGGATTTTATCCACATTTCTACATATGTTTTTGGGCCAGAACTGTCACTTACAAGTCACATATATGAGAGACGGTAGTGTATACATATGTTAACAATGAATTTCGTTTTGACACCAGTCTACACATAAGTAAGGATTGTGAGGTTTATCATTGTTTAGTTGTCTGGCTGTCGTTTCTATATATTCCTAGGACTAATTTCAACATTGTGTGTGTCCTATTTTTATTTTATTTAGTCATCTTTTCTAGTATATGTGTATATACATATAAGGTCAGTTTTTTTTTTTAATATAATCTAATCTGTACTTATTATTTATTATTTTTTAATATTATTGCTAATTATTAGAGAGGGCAGCGCTTTGTGTGTTTTTCTTTGCATAAGGCTATCCTACATACTAATTAATGCCTGGGATAAGCATAAGGCTATCCTACATACTAATTAATGCCTGGGATAAGCATAAGGCTATTCTACTTACTAATTAATGCCTGGGATAAGCATAAGGCTATTCTACTTACTAATTAATGCCTGGGATAAGCATAAGGCTATCCTACATACTAATTAATGTCTGGGATAAGTATAAGGCTATCCTACATACTAATTAATGCCTGGAATAAACATAAGGCTATCCTACATACTAATTAATGCCTAGGATAAGCATACGGCTATCCTACATACTAATTAATGCCTGGGATAAGCATAAGGCTATCCTACATACTAATTTTTGCCTGGGATAAGCATAAGGCTACCCTACATACTAATTAATGCCTGTGATAAGCATAAGACTATCCTACTTATTAATTAATGTCTGGGATAAGCATAAGACTATCCTACTTACTAATTAATGCCTGGGATAAGCATAAGGCTATCCTAATTACTAATTAATGCCTGGGATAAGCATAAGGCTATCCTACTTACTAATTAATGCCTGGGATAAGCATAAGGCTATCCTACTTACTAATTAATGCTGGGGATAAGCATAAGACTATCCTACTTACTAATTAATGCCTGGGATAAGCATAAGACTATCCTACTTACTAATGAATGCCTGGGATAAGCATAAGGCTATCCTACTTACTAATTAATGCCTGGGATAAGCATAAGGCTATCCTACTTACTAATTAATGCCTGTGATAAGCATAAGGCTATCCTACTTACTAATTAATGCCGGGGATAAGCATAAGGCTATCCTACATACTAATTAATGCCTGGGATAAGCATAAGACTATCCTACTTACTAATTAATGCCTGGAATAAGCATAAGGCTATCCTACATACTTATTAATGCCTGGGATAAGCATAAGGCTATCCTACTTACTAATTAATGCATGGGATAAGCATAAGGCTATCCTACTTACTAATTAATGCCTGGGATAAGCATAAGGCTATTCTACTTACTAATTAATGCCTGGGATAAGCATAAGGCTATCCTACATACTTATTAATGCCTGGGATAAGCATAAGGCTATCCTACTTACTAATTAATGCCTGGGATAAGCATAAGGCTATCCTACATACTAATTAATGCCTGGGATAAGCATAAGGCTATTCTACTTACTAATTAATGCCTGGGATAAGCATAAGGCTATCCTACATACTAATTAATGCCTGGCATGAGCATAAGGCTATACTACATACTAATTAATGCCTGGGATACGCATAAGGCTATCCTATATATGAATTAATTCCTGAGATAAGCATAAGGCTATCCTACATACTAATTAATGCCTGGGATAAGCATAAGGCTATCGTACATACTAATTAATGTCTGGGATAAGCATAAGGCTATCCTACATGTTCTGTCCATATAGTCATATGTACATCTTTAAATGCTATTTTAGTTCTTGTGCTCCCTCTAGTGTTATGTTTTATTATTGTATTCAATTTAATGTATATTCTATGTGCTACCTCTGACCTTTTTGAGGTCACTTCCTGTCTCCATTTTTGTTTCACTTGTGTGTGTAAATTAGTTTCACTTTCAATGTGTAAAGTTTGCTAGAACTTTCTGCTAATAGCTTTGTAGAGGCAAATTCTTTTTACCTGGCAATTACCACTTCTGGAACCTCAGAATTCTTGTTTTGCAACAATAAAGCTTGAATGATTCATAAATCTCTGCTGTGGAATTTGTCTGAGTTAAGCTACTCTGCTGGATTCTACTAAACTGTAAGTTGGATTGCATGTCTAACTTTACATCATAAGGCAGTCATCTTGCAAACGATAAATGAAAACAGAATAGTAAAAAGAATACCTGCAGAGTTATTAATCTTCAATAGAAAGACTCATGTTTGGTAAACTGTACACAGCTCAGTGTGTAACTAAGGACTTTATATAAATGAGAAGCTGCATTGCTTGCTGCACACAGCTCAGTAAATGTTTCTGCATTTAACAAGGAAGATTCCATTAAGCATCTGCACTGTCTCACACAAGATAATCTGCAACTGAGAAGTTTACACTGAACTTTTGTATAAACTGTGAGTTTCCTCAGAGAAATTTATGACTGCAGTTAAATAGCTCTAATCTAGTTACTTAAAATGTCTGAAAAAGAACTTGCAATACAAGATACACTGTCACAGGAGAAAGAGCAGAGCATTAGACCACAGCGTACAATAAAACCCACTGAGAAAGTCATACAAAGTTATCAAGCTGAGAAAGATGAATTAGTGGATGCATTGGATCAAATGTGGGAGAAGCTTAGAAAATGTTTGTCTTTAGCAAATGAAATTCCTGATGACAAAGAACAACTAAACAAGATTGCTGACAGACTTAATGCTTGTTATGAAAATTATGAAAGGTTGTCACGCAAATATTTTAATCTGCTATCAAAAACTAATGTTGAGGAAACTGTGCAAATTCAACCCCAGTTTAACAGCGCAAGAAACTAGTGCAAAGCACATTAGCAACAGTTGAAAGCAGGATTGCAGACTTGCTAGAATCCAGATCACAGCGTGCTGCCTCAACAATTCGCTCTGCTAAATCTAGAAGTACTTCCTCTTCATCTATAAGCTCCGCCATTATCAAAGCACGTGCAGAAGCAGAAGCTGCAATGGTGCGCGCCTCTTTTAGCAAAAAAGAAGCAACATTGAAAATGGAGGCAGCAAAACAGGAGAAGGAAAAAGAATTAGAAGCAGCAAAATGGGAGAAGGAAAGAGAATTAGAAGCAGCGAAAAAAGAAACAGATTTAGAAATACTGCAAAATGAAAAAGAAGTAGCTGTCGCCATGGCAAGATTAAAGGTACTTGAGGCAGCCAATACAGAAGAGCTCCTAGAATATTCTGTCAGTCTGGTGGGATCAGACTACCCAGAGAAGAGAACATGTGATTATGTTTTTAACCAGAGTGGAAAACACTACAACTCCTTTGAAGAGGAAGAAGGAGGCAATGCTCATAAAGACAGAGGTTGGAATGATGTGCACCCTACCACAAATGATTTACATCTCAATAGCGATCCAATTGCTCCAGCCAGAACAGATGCAATTCAGCGGATAAGCAGCTCAGGTGTCAATGCACAAATCACACAACCTCTTGTAAACAAACAAGTATGGGGTCCATCACAGTCGCCTCCATTAAGATCAGTGAAAGAAAAGGCTTCAGCTGGATTAAATGTATCCGCGAACCCATACTATCCCTCAGCATTCAATTCCTATTACCCAAGTGATCTTCAGGCACCTCCAGTAACAAAGACTGAAAGGTTAGAGATGTCTGAGTTTGCAAGGTATATGATTCGACGTGAGCTTACTAATACAAGTCTTACAAAATTTGATGATCTGCCAGAGAACTATAGGTCTTGGAAGTCTACATTCAAGACTGCTGTTGAAGATTTAGGTATATCTGCTAGAGAAGAGCTTGATCTGCTGGTAAAGTGGTTAGGTGCTGAATCTGCAGAACGTGTCAAGAGGCTCAGAGCTGTCCATGTAGACAACCCAGTTGCAGGTTTAAAAATGATGTGGGAACATTTGGATCGGACTTATGGTAGTCCAGAAGTAAATGAAAATGCCCTTTTAAAGAAAATACAAAAAATTCCAAAAGTCACAGTTAGGGACAATTGCAAGCTACAAGAGTTAAGTGATCTTCTGCTGGAACTAGAAGCAGCTAAAGCAGATCCATGTCTATCAGGACTGTGTTATCTTGATACTGCACAAGGTGTAAATCCAATTGTGGCGAAGTTACCTCATGCTCTTCAAGATAAATGGGCAACACAAGGATCAAGATACAAGCAAGAGAATAATGTATAATTCCCTCCCTTTTCCTTTTTCAGTAAGTTCATCCAAGACATAGCAAAAACAAGAAATGATCCAAGTTTCTCTTTAACCGAATTAAATCAGTGGGCGGTGACTTCTCCAGAACATGAAAAAGAAACTTCAAGATTCAAGAACTCAAAGAAATCAGTATTTGTCCAAAAGACAGATGTAGCACCTTCCAGACAGGAAATGCAAAGTGAGAAATTAAAGAATTTAATTCAAGAATGCCCATTGCACAAGAAGCCTCACCCACTTAAGAAATGTCGTAGCTTTAGAGAAAAGCCTTTGCAAGAACGCATAGAGCTTCTTAAAAATTATGGACTATGCTTCAGGTGCTGTGCTTCAACAGATCATCTTTCTAGAAACTGTAAAGCCAATATTAGATGTTCAGAATGCAATAGTGACAGACATGTGTTTGCTCTCCACCCAGAGTCTTCAAGTTCCCTTCCACTTGAAAGTATTGCCCCTGCTGAAAAGCATGGCGGGGAGAAAGCAGAAGAGACAACAAACAAAACATCTGTTGCTTCAAAATGTACTGAAATATGCGGTGAAGGACTTAGTGGAAGGCCCTGCTCTAAAATATGTCTTGTTAAAGTGTATCCTAAGGGAGAGCCTGATAAATCAGTAAGAATGTATGCAATTCTGGATGATCAAAGCAATCGATCACTGGCTAGAACTGAATTCTTCAACATATTCAACGTAAATGGTAATCCTTCATCTTACACCCTTGGTACATGTGCAGGTCAGTTTCAAACAAAAGGAAGAAGAGCTAGTGATTTCATAATAGCTTCTATTACAGATGGTATACAGTTGCCTTTACCTACACTTATTGAATGCAATCAAATTCCAGATAACAGGGATGAGATTCCTACGCCAGAAATAGCACATTACCATCCTCACATGAAACACATAGCTAGTTGCATACCAGCTCTAGAGAAGAATGCCCAGATATTGCTTTTACTTGGTAGAGACATTCTAAGAATACACAAGGTACGCCAGCAATGTAATGGACCTCATAATTCTCCATACGCTCAGAGACTTGACCTTGGCTGGGTAATAGTTGGACATGCCTGTATAGGAAAAATCTACAGAACAGATATTACTAACTCCTTGAAAACTAATGTGTTAATTAATGGGCGTCCATCTTACTTTGAGCCATGCCCAAATCACTACCATGTAAAGGAGAAACCTGGAATCTATTAATATTCATAATATGCCAATCAAGATGATATAGTTACTCCCTTACCAGATGATGACAACATTGGAAGTACAGTGTTCAACACAACACAGCATGACAATAAACTAGCTCCTTCTATCGAAGATAAAGAATTTCTCAAGTTAATGGACAAAGATTTTTACAAGGATGACTCAAACAGTTGGGTAGCCCCTCTGCCATTTCGCAATCCAAGACAAAGGTTACCCAACAACAGAGTTCAAGCACTCTCTAGACTTTCTTCCTTACAACGTACTCTAAAGAAAGATCCGAAGATAAAAGAACACTTTGTATCATTCATGCAGAAGATATTTGAAAATAAGCATGCAGAGCCAGCTCCTCCACTAAAAGAAGGTGAAGAATGTTGGTATCTTCCTTCATTTGGCGTCTATCATCCACGCAAACCAGGTCAAATAAGGGTTGTGTTTGATTCAAGTACACAGTATGAAGGCATGTCACTCAATAGTGTTCTTCTTACTGGACCTAACCTTACTAACAGTCTCTTAGGAGTATTGATCAGGTTCAGGAAAGAACCTGTAGCATTCATGGCTGACATACAACAGATGTTCTATTGTTTCATTGTTAGAGAAGACAATAGGAATTACCTCAGGTTTTTGTGGCATCACAACAATGATACTAGTGCTGAGATAATAGATTATCGCATGAGAGTGCATGTCTTCGGCAACAGTCCATCACCTGCAGTGGCAATATATGGACTGAGAAGAACAGCTCAAGAAGGTGAAATGGAATATGGAACAGATGCCAGACAATATGTAGAAAGAGACTTCTATGTGGATGATGGAATCAAGTCTGTACCGACAGATGAAGAAGCCATTGATCTGCTTAAAAGAACACAAAAGATGCTATCTGTAGCAAACCTAAGGCTTCATAAAATAGTCTCAAACAGCAGCAAGGTGTTGAAAGCCTTTCCTCCAGCAGACCATGCAACGGACCTCAAAGACTTAGATCTAGGTACAGATAAACCACCTGTACAACGAAGTCTTGGTCTACATTGGAACATATCAACTGATGAATTTGTTTTCAAAGTTTCTACTGATGAAAAGCCATACACTAGGCGTGGTGTTTTATCAATTATTAACAGTCTTTATGACCCACTGGGGTTTGTAGCTCCAGTGACTATACAAGGAAAGTCTCTGCTTAGACAGCTTTCATCTGAGTCAAAATCCTGGGATACTTTACTACCTATAGAGAAACGTCAGATGTGGGAAAAGTGGAAGGATTCTTTGAAGGCTCTTGAAAAGCTCTGTATTCCAAGGTGTTATGCTTCTATATCTCTATCAACAGCTACAGTAACAGAGATATACATCTTCTCAGATGCATCTACAGAAGCTAATGCAGCTGTGGCCTACCTAAAAGTGACCGACACTGAAGGAAAACCACATGAAGGATTTATCAACAACCGAGTAGAACGCATCAGGAGATCTACAAAACCAGAGCAATGGTATTACGTACCTACTGACCAAAATACTGCAGATCTTGCAACTAGGTCATTAACTTCAGCACAATTCATGAAATTGACATGGTTGACAGGACCCGCATTCTTGTTAAACGCTACAGATACAACATCAACCAGTACTACATTTCAGTTTGTGGGACCTGATAAAGAGAACCATCTTCAAGCTACTACACTTCTTACCAGTGTACCTGGTCTTGGATTACAGAAGTTGTACTTCTTCTATTTCACATGGACTGTGATTATAAACATAGACACTGGTTGACAATTTGTAAGGATTACAATAGAGAGATGACTACAGGGGACAGTGCCAGCCCTGCTTCTCTTCAAGAATTATCATGTTAAAACAACATGGACTTATGTTTGCAATTGCATTTTGTATGTTTTCTCTCTTTCTTTGTCTTGCAGATCTCATGGATAAAGATTATACTTTATAGGAAATGTGGACAAACAACTTGGGCTTAAAGTTCTTATACGTTGTCAAAATCAATGTTTCTATAGAAACACTTCCTCTCTTTGGTAAGTAAGCACAATATTTAGATGTATTTTACAGCAAAAACAGACAAAATTAAATTAATATATAGTGCAATGATGTTTCCCTTTTCCTTAAAGAGACAGGATACCCCAAAATTTTCTTTCATTTTTTAGATGGAGAATAACATTTTTTTAAAAGTTTCCAATTTACTTCTTTTATCAAATTTGCTTCGTTCTCATGTTATCCTTTGTTGAAGAGATATCTGGATAGGTAGCGTGCACATTTCTAAAACCCTACATGACAGGAAATAGTGCTGCCATCTAGAGCTCTTGCTAATGTATAACACATTAGTACTGCCATATAGTACTGCAGACACGTGCACACTCCTGAGCTTACCTTCCTGCATTTCATCAAAGGATAACAAGAAAACAAAGATAATTTGATAATACAAGTACATTGGAAAGTTGTTTAAAATTGTATGTTCTATCTGAATCATGAAATATTTTTTTATGTCCCTTTAAACATTCTGTAGGGATATTTAAATATTGTTTATATATTTAATTTCTAGTCTTAAAAAACTCAGGATGGATTAATAAATATCTCAGAAAATATATATGAGGCGGAGGGGTAGTTATGGGACAGGAAGTGCAGACCCCGCTGCCAGGTACTGAGAGTGCTCGTGAGAGACAGTTACTGACTGCTGTGTTTGGTTCTGGCAGTAAATGAGTCCGCAGCCTCACTGGCAGCTTGTTAAATCTCTTTATTTCAGACCATTAATTAGCCCTGCCCCTCACAACCACCAACCTCAGATACCCGTAACTCAATAGCCTGTCCTGCAAGAGACATTTTACTGATGGAATCTCTTCCCAAGTTGCCTCCTCCATCAACGCAAGGCACAGATATCAGCTGCTTTAGTTATAGAAGCAGTAAGGGCAGTGTGTGAGGAGGCTGTAGCTGCCTAGGCTGTGCATTCTTGGTAACACAGGGTGAGGCAGGCACTTATGGGGTAACACAGGGTGAGGCGAGTAGGGGTTTACTTTAAAACAGAGTATTAGGACAACTTAAAGTCCTTCTCCTATCCGCTTTCACCCTTGTCCCGGTTCCGTGGCACAGGAAGGACGTCAACTTTGGCTCCTCTTTTCACACCGCGCCTTTTTCTCTTACCTCTAGGAACCCTACATTTAACCTCTCCTTCACCTCCTATCTCCCCATCTTCAGCTCCCCTCTCACTTTGGGTGTCAGATGACTCGTCTATGAAGGCCAAGTTTTCTCCCCACTCCAAGGGCCATCTCCCAGCATCCTCTGTAAGGCTAGGCGTTTGAGGTGGTGTCTGCATGATTATTGGTGTGGAAGGAGGTATTGTTTGGGGAGGTTCCTCTTCATCGTTCATGTCTTCTTCTTCTTCCTCCTCCTCCTCCCTCTCGGGCTCGTCGCCGTTGTCATTATAGTCTCCTTGTATACTTCCAGACCCTGGCTTGCCTCCTTTTGTACGAGACAACTTTTCCTGGAAGTTGAGGCTCAGCCCGCGGTGCGGCAGCTTCATATCCGCTGTCATACTTGCTGTCCAGTTTGCTGCGTGAGCAGTCAGGCCCCCCATCTATGAGACAGGTTAAAACAAAATGTCACGTAAAATTATATTAAACTCAGAATTACATTCACTATATTTAAATATGCGGAGTGAAAACGTTTCTAATGCACGTTTTGTGGTTTTCCACTATACCAGAGTGCATACTGTAGTATCTTGACCCTACAACATGCTACACAGTGATTGCTTGGTCAGTGCAGAAGCTCATTTACATTGGTCCCTTCACAACAAAAGAGATAAGATAAACATACTCAAGATGGGCTTTAGTTGAAAATGCATAAACAATATTAATTTTTTAGAACTGTATTTTTTTTATTTCTTTTTAAATAGGTTTTAAGATAAAACAAACAGAACAAGTAAGAATAGGAAATAATCACAGTGATAAATTGTAAATGGTATCAAACCGTATGATAACAATAGCGCAGGTAGAAGGCTGCTTAAAGGGCCATACATTAAAAAAAATAACATACTGTAATTAATTAGAACATGTCATTGTAAGACTAGCGACCCTGCACTACTGTACATTTAACCCCGTAAACATACAGTAGAAGTACTGCTCGGGATCCGCAGAGCACTTCCAGTCCTGTGCAGAAAAGCACTAGTTTGGACATTTGATATATTGTTCTGCTAGAGCCCTTTGCGAAAATCACTGCAACACATTTCACAAGTTTAAAGAGGTGTTGGATGTTATCTATAACACCCATGAGATTACTATAAATAGATGTCTGTGGCTTCTCCGGCCCTCTGCTTACAGAAAATTTATATTATTGAGAGTGCAGTGGATCCTGCTAGGCTGCTGGGAGAATAATCGTCAGACAGTCAGGAAGTTGGTCGCTGTGTGGAAAGTTAAGAGTGACTGCGCACTTCCCTGTTTTCTGTGCCCAACGCTATGGAATCTTACCTAAAATCTGCTAAAGGAAGCAAACAAATAGGAATCCCTGAAACGGATACAGAAAGAGACTCTGATATACCCTTAGAGCCACAATCCCAAATAAAGGATCTGACTCCAATGACTAAGGCTGATTTGCAACTCCTAGTTTCGAAGCAAGATATTGCCATAAATTTTGAAAAATTACGGGACAAAATAGATGGCCTCCACGCCACAGCTACAGCCAGCCTCACAGAAATCAAGCAGGACGTCTCAGATTTAGGAGAAAGAGTAGAGACGCTTGAAGATAATCAGGATACCATGGTGGAAGATTTATCAAATTCAGCGCAGGTTGTCTCATCCCATCAGCAGCAAATACAGGAGCTTGAAGATAAAATAGAAGATATTGAAAACAGGAATAGAAGGAACAATATAAGGCTTAAAGGAGTGCCAGAATCAAGAGGAGCAAAGGATTTATCTACATATTTGCAGCAACTTTTTAGAGCAATTACAGGAGAAAAAGGGGAGAAGGACTTTCCCATTGAGAGAGCTCACAGAGCATTGAGGGCAAAACCTTGAGAAGACCATCCGCCTAGAGATGTTATTATCATGCTACTCCGTTATCCTGATAGAGAACACATCCTCACAGCGGCAAGGAAGAACCCCACCTTCAAGCATCAAGGAACTGTGATACAGTTCTATCAAGATCTTTGTATTAAAACATTGCAACGTAGACAAGCACTTCGGCCTCTCACATCTCTACTACAGAAAAATGACATTTCCTACAGGTGGGGTTTCCCATATCCCTCAGGGATAGACAAGATATCCCAGAGGTCTGTAAGTTGCTACCTCTGGAAGTTCCGGAACTTCAACCTGAAGAGACTTCCGTTTTGTCCAATGACTCTAGGGAACTCCAGATAAATTCACGTAAATCCACCTGGTCCAGGGTGGCATGTAAGAAAGTTAAGGCTTGATTATGTAATGTTCTATACTTTGTTTAAGATGTCTATTGTCATTTAGAGGATATCTTATGTTGCTTATTCTTTGATGAGGATATCTCTAGATATAGGAGTAATGTAGAGGATCTTCGTGAAAGTTCCTAGCTCCTAGACGTCTACCAGTTCTTCACCTGTTATCGAGAATTTTTTGAAGATAAGACTGCACCTATTTAATTAAAGTTGATATGCATAAATGTTTAATTATACATTTTAAAAAGGGGACTGTTTATATGCAGTATTTAATGTTTAAATGTTTACTGTTAATTTTTTGTTTTTTGGTCATTGTGATGCACGTCTCTCCTTCTCTATCCCTTGTTAGGCGGAAAATCCATGCTCGGGGTGCAAATAGCTTACAATTAAACTCTGTAGTGTTGGCTCTGGTTGGTTTTTGTTGGTTAATAGTTAAGAAGATAGGCCTGAACGAATCAAGGTATCTTGAGAATCACGCTTGCCGCCACTTCACACTATTCAACAATGTCCCTTCCGAACATTAGGCTCATCTCTCATAATGTGAGAGGTCTAAATTCAGACATTAAGCGACGCACAGCTATGACACATTATAAAAAGCTACAGGCCAATATTATCTATTTGCAAGAAACTCATTTTACTAAACCGAGCATACCAAAATATTGGTCTAAGGAATAAACAACACTCACGCGACTACAGACACTAAGAAAAGAGGGGTATCGGTGTTGATTCACTCCTCCCTGCATTTTGTACTTGATAAGACTATAGCTGATAAAGAGGGTCATTATCTATTAGTTCAGGGACAGATACAAGGGGTGGAGGTTTTATTATGCAACATATATTCCCCGAATGAAAGACAAGATGTTTTTTTTCAACACATCTCACATTTATTGACCAACTGGTCTCAGACTAGGATAATTTTGACAGGGGATTTTAATGTAGACATCAAATCCTTATGCTATACAGATTCATCTAGGCTAACCAAAAAACAGCAGAGATCTAGACCAAGTATAGAAAAAGCCAAAATGCGCTTGCTGACCAATAACAAGTTGAAATTGTGACCTTGGAGGGCGAACATAAAAAAACACAAACAGGATCTACACTCCATACATTACAACAGAAGAGACAACAATTAAATAGTATCCTAAATGAACAATCGCTTAAGTTAGCCCAGAGGTTGAAAACTAACTATATGTTATATGAGAACAAACCTGATAAATATTTGGCCAGGAAGATCAGAGAGAGCTTCTATCCCAGTTATTCAACGGGCTGATGGGGAATTGACTTCCCACCCCCAAGAGATAGTAGACACATTTGCATGTTTCTATGAGACATTATATGACAGGAAGAAAGTAGAGCACTCCAGGGAGACCACAAGCCTTTTACAGGCTTTCTTAGAGGAAGCTAAGCTAAACCAAATCTCTAAAGATGAGCAAGAAAAGCTTAATTCCAAGATTACACAAGCTGAGGTGGTACAGGCAATTAAAGACCTTAAACCTGCTAAAGCCCGGGCCCAGATGGCCTGTCTGGGGAATACTATAAATTATTTGCATCTACTTTGATCCCACACTTGGTACAATTTGTGAACCACATCTTGGAAGGAAATGAGGTGCCCAAAGACCTGCTTCAAGCTAAAATCATAGTTATATCAAAACCAAGTAAAAAATCCAAGTTCTGTTCAAACTACAGACTGATATCTCTAATTAATCAGGATATTAAAATAGTAACGAAAATTTTGGCAAATAGACTTAAATTAATTCTACCCCATATTATACACCCAGATTAAGTTGGGTTTATTAAAGACAGGGAGGCCCCAGATAATGTTAGGAGAATGACGATTGTAATAGACTATTTGAAAAATCATGGAAAACCCTCTCTATTGCTGTCACTGGACGCAGAGAAGGCCTTTGACAGAGTGGATTTGGCCTATATGCAATCAGTTCTAGAGAAAATGGGGTTTGAAGGGGCATTTGTTAAAGCTATTCAGAACATTATTGATGAACATCATTGATGAAACAGTTTTTACTGAGAAACGCGTTGCATGGTTTCTCCTTTTATCCAAGATTTTATTTGGCACCACAAGAAGTTGTGTATTTTACAAGTTTTAAATAAAAAAAAATTTATTTTACCAACTTTTAAGTGTCTATCCTATCTTGGTGCTGCGCTACTAATAGGGTGAATTGCCCTTTTGCTACCATCCCTGCCCTGTATACCTATTCTGGTATTCAACCTGGACCTGTTGATTCCCCTGCACCCTGGAGTTGCTTGTTGGGGGCCTTGATCAGCTAGCTGGACTGCTGTAGAAATCCAGCCTGCCCCTATAGGCATAACTGATTGCCTCTCCCACAAGTGAGTACCCTGTACATATCTCCTTCTGATAACCCTTGAGATTCCTCATTGATCTGCACCATTGGCGCCTCTATCTATTTTGTCTTCAATTCAGAACATTTACTTTAACCCAACAGCGTTTGTGAGAGCGATTGGCCATCAATCAGAAACATTCCCAATATTAAATGGTACCAGGCAGGGTTGCCCATTGTCCCCATTGTTGTTCGCGATTTGTATAGAACCACTTGCAGCAGTCATCCGTAATTCCCAGATATAATGGGTCTGGATATTGGAGGCACCTCACATAACATAACCCTATTTGCGGATGACGTTCTGCTCACACTCTCTAAACCATTGATCTCTGTCCCTAATGTATATGAAAAACTGCACAGATTCGCTAAGATATCTGGATATAAACTCAATTCGGATAAATGTGAGGCTTTACCTACAAATATCCCTGAACATACTACCAAGCTGTTGAAATTAAACTTTGATTTTAATTGGGCTAAAGATCATATCCCATGCTTAGGTATTAAACTGACTTTACACTCATCCCATTTATACAAAGCAAAATATATTCCGCTGTACCGGATGATTAGACAGGATTTAGCAAGGTGGCAAAAACAAAACTTTTCATGGTATGGGCGGTTGTCCTCGGTGAAGATGAATATTCTTCCCAAGATTCTTTACTTATTTAGAGTTCTTCAGATACAGATAAACAAACAGGATTTGGCTTCACTGCAATCAAACATCCATAGCTTTCTTAGAGGGAATAAACATGCTAGATCTCTCACCAAGTTCTTACTAGACATAG
>NW_026511145.1:0-50885 GCF_027579735.1 Bombina bombina | reverse complement strand
ATAAGGCGGTGTTGCGAACTTCTTTTGAATTTTTACCTAAAGTTGTGAACTCCAACAACATTAGTAGAGAAATTGTGGTTCCTTCATTATGTCCTAATCCTAAGAATTCTAAGGAGAAATCATTGCATTCTTTGGATGTTGTTAGAGCTTTGAAATATTATGTTGAAGCTACGAAATCTTTCCGTAAGACTTCTAGTCTATTTGTTATCTTTTCCGGTTCTAGGAAAGGCCAGAAAGCTTCTGCCATTTCTTTGGCATCTTGGTTGAAATCTTTAATTCATCTTGCCTATGTTGAGTCGGGTAAAACTCCGCCTCAAAGAATTACAGCTCATTCTACTAGGTCAGTATCTACTTCCTGGGCGTTTAGGAATGAAGCTTCGGTTGACCAGATCTGCAAAGCAGCAACTTGGTCTTCTTTGCATACTTTTACTAGATTCTACCATTTTGATGTATTTTCTTCTTCTGAAGCAGTTTTTGGTAGAAAAGTTCTTCAAGCAGCGGTTTCAGTTTGAATCTTCTGCTTATGTTTTTTGTTAAACTTTATTTTGGGTGTGGATTATTTTCAGCAGGAATTGGCTGTCTTTATTTTATCCCTCCCTCTCTAGTGACTCTTGTGTGGAAAGATCCACATCTTGGGTAGTCATTATCCCATACGTCACTAGCTCATGGACTCTTGTTAATTACATGAAAGAAAACATAATTTATGTAAGAACTTACCTGATAAATTCATTTCTTTCATATTAACAAGAGTCCATGAGGCCCACCCTTTTTTGTGGTGGTTATGATTTTTTTGT
This sequence comes from Bombina bombina, assembly GCF_027579735.1. Classification (NCBI taxonomy): domain Eukaryota; kingdom Metazoa; phylum Chordata; class Amphibia; order Anura; family Bombinatoridae; genus Bombina; species Bombina bombina. Next base: position 50,091 of record NW_026511145.1, on the reverse strand, counting down.
ATAAAGCACAATTATTCCAATTCCTTATTTTATATGCTTCGCACTTTTTCTTATCACCCCACTTCTTGGCTATTCGTTAAACTGATTTGTGGGTGTGGTGAGGGGTGTATTTATAGGCATTTTAAGGTTTGGGAAACTTTGCCCCTCCTGGTAGGAATGTATATCCCATACGTCACTAGCTCATGGACTCTTGTTAATATGAAAGAAATGAATTTATCAGGTAAGTTCTTACATAAATTATGTTTTTTCTGTTACTTATAATTATCGGTGTAAATGAAAATTATCCATAATTTAAAAAAATTAAAGCTGCTATGTCTCAAAGTTTTTTAGCTGAAATGCCATTTGTCTACTTATTTAAAAGGACCAAAGTCCATGACAGGTGGACTATTCATGTTGTTTAACAGTAGCTTGGTCTATCTTACTGCTTAGATGACTTCAATATATCTTTATTATTGTTCATGAGACTGGACCCTCTTTCACAGCATGCAGTTGAAACCGTACAAACTCAATGGAAAGCAGTTGTGCCAAAATTGGAAATCTTTCATTGTTACATAATACTATCTTTAAAAGCTCTGCTAGCTTTTCCCCTTTTCAATGACTTTAAAGGGACATAAAACCCACCATTTTTCTTTCATGATTCAGATAAAGCATACAATTGTAAACAACTTTCCAATTTACTTCTATTGTCAGATTTTATTTGTTTTCGTGGTATCCTTTATTGATAAGCAGGAAGGTAAGTTCAGGAGTGTGCATGTGCCTTCAGCACTATATGGCAGCAGTTTTTTCAACAATATTCTACATTAGAAAGAGCACTAGATGGCAGCACTATTTCCTATCATGTAGTTCTCCATACTTTGGCACGCTACCTATCTAGATAGCTCTTAAACAAAGAATAACATGAGAAGGAAGAAAATGTTATAATAGACGTAAATTGGAAACTTGTTTTAAAGTTGTATTCTCTATCTGAATCATAAAATAAAATGTTGTTGTTGCCTGAAACACCCTTAAAGGGACATAAAACAAGTTGGGATAGAGACAAAATATAATATGTACTTTAATTACTTTATCTGAAAATGTATACTGCAGTGCCTCGCCATTAACCCTTTCTTTTAAGTTTCCGAATTGTACAGCTCTTACTCCCCCACACACAATTCCTTCTATGGCTGCATCTATATCCACCTTTAATTTGATAGAATGCAAGACTTTAACCATCATTATCTGCTGGAGCATGCCTAGAAGAAAATAAGCTGCGGTTAAAGTGAAAGTCAATCCTAGCGTTGTACAAATGCTAGGATTGACAATTGAAACAAATAAAGGGGACTTCCATTCATTAAGTATTAGATATGTAGATAGCTCCTTTATTTGTTTCAACCTATCGCCGTTCTTAGCTGCTACAGCAGCCCACGGCTAAAAAAGTTTTTGCTAAGAGCTGACGTTTTCACCTTTTAGCCAATAGCCGTGCGGTAAATCCATCTCCCATGGGCGCCAAGCCGGATTTACCGCACGGTTATTGGCTTAGAGGTGAAAACGTCACCTCTTAGCAAAAATTTTTTTAGCTGTGGGCTGCTGTAGCAGCTAAGAACGACGATCGCTTGAAACAAATATAGGAGCTTTCTACATGAAGTATCTAATAAAGTCCCCTTTATTTGTTTCAATAGTCAATCCTAGCGTTTGTACATTAGGATTGACTTTCACTTTAACTCAGTTGAAATACAATGCCTGTGTTTCTGATGCTTAACACTGATAAGGGGGTGGATCAGACTGATCCAGACAGCATGGCTATGTAAATAATTTTGCTTATTTTTAAAAATTATTTTAAAATACTTGCCAGCAATTTTTAAATATTTTTATTATGCAAACTATTTTACTTAATTAGCTCTTTTAGGATATGCACAGATCTCAACATTTTTTATGGCACTTTAATTAGTTTATCTTTTTAGGACTATTCAAATGTAGATAAAGTACTGCCTATTCCATGTAACTGCACAGCTTGAAAGATTTGTTCAACTGTCATGCTTAAATAAATCTTTCTTCATGTAAGTCCAGGTGTATGCAAGATAAGATATGCAAGTCAACAGAGCTGATAAAGAGTTCCTCCCTTTTAAATAAGATAATTTTTTTGACCCCATAATAATCCAAAACAAAATGGAAGTATAAGCACAATTTTGTATTCTGTTAATTCTCTGTGCATCATGTACTCGACGACAATCATGGCACGCTAAAGAGACCTGCTATCTTCAGTGATGTTTACAGACTGCTGAATATCAGTGATGTTTACAGACTGCTGAATGTCAGTGGAGAAAATAACACACCCATGCTTATTTCCTGCATTATAAAGTCCTCCTCCGGTCATACAACTTTGCTCTCAGCCTGGCCAAACAAGTCTGTTTCTCCTCACTCATGTCAACTCTCACATCTAACCCTAGAAGTCAGATTTGATTCCCATTTTCTCCTCAGACATATTCACTCTCAGTGAGAGAGTTAGCAACAAGCCTGTCACAGTTGTTGCAAGAACTGGTCCCCTAGACTTCTCCTGCCGGGTCGTTGAGATACTCCTTACATAGATCCTCTACTGTAACGTATACAGCACTGGATGGGCTCCCTACCGGAAGCTGCCTTTTCTGAAGCCAGTATGCATGGTAAAGTGGGTGCATCTGAGGCACGTGCAGCCATTTCTTGCATTCACATAGTCCACAGGCTATTAGTAGGTAGACCAATTTTGAGGTACATCATTGCTAGGGGACCTACACATGTAAGAGACTAATTCCGCATTTATTACATAGAATTTTTATGCTTAGTCTACTAATTCTGGAAACTTTTATGTGGTAATGGCTGCTATTTCTTTCAGCTAATTAAACTGGGACTTTTATTTTAACCATACACCCTCTGTTATAAATACTGTTCATTTCTTCATTTATTTTTATTTTTTTACCTGCAGCTGAGCAGCAGTTGAGTATAACTTTTTACACAGAACTTACTCTGCTGAGCTGAGGAAATTGTGAGGTAAAATATCTTCCTCTTTTACATAGAGATGCTCAGGTGATATTTTCCTGTCAGCTTTTTACAGTTATACTGCATCAGTTTCAAGTTATTTAGCATATGAGTATTATGTCCCTTTAATATGCACAATTTTTTATATGCACACTTTCTAAGGCACCTGGTCCTGATAATATGCATGATTTATATAATATGCATTTTGTGATGGGCCTATGGCTGTTGCGTAATGTTACCTTAATAGAAGTATATTATGTGGTAGGGGTAATGCATGTAACTTTTAATGACACACTTTCTTATAATTTGTTAAAGATAATAAACACAAAACCTGAATCCTTTTGGTTTCTATCAGTCTATTAATTATACCAACACCAGATAAATAAACAAAAATTAGCTTTATTAAAAGATTTTGATTGGAAAAATAATTGGCAATTAATATTAACTTAAGCAATCAAAATATAACAGAGAAATAAACTACAGTACCGTCCTATAATAATTAAAGCGATAACATAATAACTCCAACTAGCAAGAAAAACAGAATAATGCAGTGATTAAACTATAAAGATTAAATCATATTTTCAAAATAACACAAACATTGGTTTGATGATAGGAACAAAATATTTGGTTATAAACCCTCTAAGGTAATTGCAGAGAAACAAAACAAAGACATTTGTTAGAAAAATATCTACTACTCGTGCAATTCAAATTAAGGGGCCTATTTATCAAAGCATCAACTGAAAATACACTGGAATTCCGCATCGTAATTGTAGCGAGATTGATCCTCTGTAGTTATCAAAGTGTCAAGATCAGCAAATGTTGAAATTTGTGATGTAAAATATGATCCTGCGATCTCAATCCGCCGCAGATTGATGCGAGTTGAAAACCGTGGTATTCGTGCGGAATTGTGTTCATTCGCCCTCCTATTCGACACTATTTGAAGCTCTCACAAAGTTATCAAAAATTCTACATTTACGCTTGCGCCTTTTCTGACTCGGCGTACCTAGTTTTCAATCCACCACCCTTGAGGTCGCGGATGCCATAAAACTCAATGGGAGTCTGAAAACACTGAAAGCTTATGTTCGATGCTGCAAGAGAATGAAGTATATTACATAATAAAAGTAAATTAGAAACTTTATTAAATTTGTATACCTTTCTTCTACAAGATATGACGAGTCCACGGATATCATCCTTGTGGGATTTATCCTCCTGCCAGCAGGAAGTGGCAAAGAGCACCACAGCAGAGCTGTATATATAGCTCCTCCCTTCCCTCCACCTCCATTCTCTTTGCCTGTGTTAGTGATAGGAAGAGGTAAAGTGAGGTGTTAGTTTAGTTTATTAAATCAAGAAGTTTTTTATTTTAAAATGGTGCCAGTGAATACTATTTTTCTCAGGGAGAAATCATCAGTCACTTAATCCCTAGGAGGAGTGGAGACATCTTATTTTTCTACCCTGATACTAATAATCTTAGCAAACATTATCTAAGATCCGGTTGGTTTTCCACTGAGCAGTTGAAGGTAGTATAAAGAAATATCTTCAGTGTGGAGAACCGTGTTATGCTACAAGCAGCATTGAGGTATGTTCAGTCATTTGTTTCTGGGGAGACTGGTTACATCAGAACAGGCTGACATTTTTCCCTAACTGGGGAGGGATACTCAGTAAGCACTATAGATATATAAATGGCGTTCCTGGATCCTCTTTTGTTATGATATTATCAGTGGTTTGAATTTCACTTATATGTGGGCTGACGCTGGGAGATGCTGTTTTGCTATCTATGGGCTGGTGTGTTTTTTTGGAGCTTCAAAGTAACAGGCCTGAGAGAAAGCTTTATTATGGGTGCTTTCGGCATTTTTATTGTGAAAGTGTATGATGAGGGGCACATGGCGTTTTTCTCATTCAGTTGATAACATTGGCATGCGGGCTTAAGTGCGGCTCAAGGTACGCCCACGATGATCGTGGCCTATTTCTTTCATGTAATTAGCAAGAGTCCATGAGCTAGTGACGTATGGGATATACATTCCTACCAGGAGGGGCAAAGTTTCCCAAACCTCAAAATGCCTACAAATACACCCCTCACCACACCCACAAATCAGTTTTACAAACTTTGCCTCCTATGGAGGTGGTGAAGTAAGTTTGTGCTAGATTCTACGTTGATATGCGCTCCGCAGCAGGTTGGAGCCCGGTTTTCCTCTCAGCGTGCAGTGAATGTCAGAGGGATGTGAGGAGAGTATTGCCTGTTTGAATTCAATGATCTCCTTCTACGGGGTCTATTTCATAGGTTCTCTGTTATCGGTCATAGAGATTCATCTCTTACCTCCCTTTTCAGATCGACGATATACTCTTATATATATACCATTACCTCTGCTGATTTTCATTTCAGTACTGGTTTGGCTTTCTACAAACATGTAGATGAGTGTCCTGGGGTAAGTAAGTCTTATTTTCTGTGACACTCTAAGCTATGGTTGGGCACTTTTTTAATAAAGTTCTAAATATATGTATTCAAACATTTATTTGCCTTGACTCAGGATGTTCAACATTCCTTGTTTTCAGACAGTCAGTTTCATATTTGGGATAATGCACTTGAATCAATTATTTTTCTTACCTTAAAAAATTTGACTTTTTTCCCTGTGGGCTGTTAGGCTCGCGGGGGCTGAAAATGCTTCATTTTATTGCGTCATTCTTGGCGCTGACTTTTTTGGCGCAAAAAATCTTTTCTGTTTCCGGCGTCATACGTGTCGCCGGAAGTTGCGTCATTTTTTGACGTTCTTTTGCGCCAAAAATGTCGGCGTTCCGGACGTGGCGTCATTTTTGGCGCCAAAAGCATTTAGGCGCCAAATAATGTGGGCGTCTTATTTGGCGCTAAAAAAAATATGGGCGTCGCTTTTGTCTCCACATTATTTAAGTCTCATTTTTCTTTGCTTCTGGTTGCTAGAAGCTTGTTCCTTGGCATTTTTTCCCATTCCTGAAACTGTCATTTAAGGAATTTGATCAATTTTGCTTTATATGTTGTTTTTTCTCTTACATATTGCAAGATGTCTCATGTTGCATCTGAGTCAGAAGATACTTCAGGAAAATCGCTTTCTGGTGCTGGAACTACCAAAGCTAAGTGTATCTGCTGTAAACTTTTGGTAGCTGTTCCTCCAGCTGTTGTTTGTATTAATTGTCATGACAAACTTGTTAATGCAGATAATATTTCCTTTAGTAATGTACCATTACCTGTTGCAGTTCCATCAACATCTAATGTTCAGAATGTTCCTGATAACATAAGAGATTTTGTTTCTGAATCCATCAAGAAGGCTATGTCTGTTATTCCTCCTTCTACTAAACATAAAACATCTTTTAAAACTTCTCTTTATACAGATGAATTTTTAAATGAACATCATCATTCTGATTCTAATGACTCTTCTGGTTCAGAGGATTCTGTCTCAGAGGTTGATGCTGATAAATCTTCATATTTATTTAAAATGGAATTTATTCGTTCTTTACTTAAAGAAGTACTAATTGCTTTAGAAATTGAGGATTCTGGTCCTCTTGATACTAAATCTAAACGTTTAGATAAGGTCTTTAAATCTCCTGTGGTTATTCCAGAAGTTTTTCCTGTTCCTGGTGCTATTTCTGAAGTAATTTCCAGAGAATGGAATAATTTGGGTAATTCATTTACCCCTTCTAAACGTTTTAAGCAATTATATCCTGTGCCGTCTGACAGATTAGAATTTTGGGACAAAATCCCTAAAGTTGATGGGGCTATTTCTACCCTTGCTAAACGTACTACTATTCCTACGTTAGATGGTACTTCGTTTAAAGATCCTTTATATAGGAAAATTGAATCCTTTCTAAGAAAAGCTTATCTGTGTTCAGGTAATCTTCTTAGACCTGCTATATCATTGGCTGATGTTGCTGCAGCTTCAACTTTTTGGTTGGAAACTTTAGCGCAACAAGTAACAGATCATGATTCTCATAATATTATTATTCTTCTTCAGCATGCTAATAATTTTATCTGTGATGCCATTTTTGATATTATTAGAGTTGATGTCAGGTTTATGTCTCTAGCTATTTTAGCTAGAAGAGCTTTATGGCTTAAAACTTGGAATGCTGATATGTCTTCTAAATCTACTCTACTTTCCATTTCTTTCCAGGGTAACAAATTATTTGGTTCTCAGTTGGATTCTATTATCTCAACTGTTACTGGTGGGAAAGGAACTTTTTTACCACAGGATAAAAAATCTAAGGGTAAAAACAGGGCTAATAATCGTTTTCGTTCCTTTCGTTTCAACAAAGAACAAAAACCTGATCCTTCATCCTCAGGAGCAGTTTCAGTTTGGAAACCATCTCCAGTCTGGAATAAATCCAAGCCTTCTAGAAAAGCAAAGCCAGCTTCTAAGTCCACATGAAGGTGCGGCCCTCATTCCAGCACAGCTGGTAGGGGGCAGGTTACATTTTTTCAAAGAAATTTGGATCAATTCTGTTCACAATCTTTGGATTCAGAACATTGTTTCAGAAGGGTACAGAATTGGTTTCAAGATAAGACCTCCTGCAAAGAGATTTTTTCTTTCCCGTGTCCCAGTAAATCCAGTGAAAGCTCAAGCATTTCTGAAATGTGTTTCAGATCTAGAGTTGGCTGGAGTAATTATGCCAGTTCCAGTTCTGGAACAGGGGCTGGGGTTTTATTCGAATCTCTTCATTGTACCAAAGAAGGAGAATTCCTTCAGACCAGTTCTGGATCTAAAAATATTGAATCGTTATGTAAGGATACCAACGTTCAAAATGGTAACTGTAAGGACTATCTTGCCTTTTGTTCAGCAAGGACATTATATGTCCACAATAGATTTGCAGGATGCATATCTGCATATTCCGATTCATCCAGATCATTATCAGTTCCTGAGATTCTCTTTTCTGGACAAGCATTACCAGTTTGTGGCTCTGCCGTTTGGCCTAGCTACAGCCCCAAGAATTTTTACAAAGGTTCTCGGTGCCCTTCTGTCTGTAATCAGAGAACAGGGTATTGTGGTATTTCCTTATTTGGACGATATCTTGGTACTTGCTCAGTCTTTACATTTAGCAGAATCTCATACGAATCGACTTGTGTTGTTTCTTCAAGATCATGGTTGGAGGATCAATTCACTAAAAAGTTCATTGATTCCTCAGACAAGAGTAACCTTTCTGGGTTTCCAGATAGATTCAGTGTCCATGACTCTGTCTTTGACAGACAAGAGACGTCTAAAATTGATTTCAGCTTGTCGAAACCTACAGTCACAATCATTCCTTTCGGTAGCCTTATGCATGGAAATTCTAGGTCTTATGACTGCTGCATCGGACGCGATCCCCTTTGCTCGTTTTCACATGCGACCTCTTCAGCTCTGTATGCTGAATCAATGGTGCAGGGATTACACAAATATATCTCAATTAATATCTTTAAAACCGATTGTACGACACTCTCTAACGTGGTGGACAGATCACCATCGTTTAATTCAGGGGGCTTCTTTTGTTCTTCCGACCTGGACTGTAATTTCAACAGATGCAAGTCTTACAGGTTGGGGAGCTGTGTGGGGATCTCTGACGGCACAAGGAGTTTGGGAATCTCAGGAAGTGAGATTACCGATCAATATTTTGGAACTCCGTGCAATTTTCAGAGCTCTTCAGTCTTGGCCTCTTCTGAAGAGAGAATCGTTCATTTGTTTTCAGACAGACAATGTCACAACTATGGCATACATCAATCATCAAGGAGGGACTCACAGTCCTCTGGCTATGAAAGAAGTATCTCAAATTCTGGTTTGGGCGGAATCCAGTTCCTGTCTAATCTCTGCAGTTCATATCCCAGGTATAGACAATTGGGAAGCTGATTATCTCAGTCGCCAAACGTTCCATCCGGGCGAATGGTCTCTTCACCCAGAGGTATTTCTTCAGATTGTTCAAATGTGGGAGCTTCCAGAAATAGATCTGATGGCGTCTCATCTAAACAAGAAACTTCCCAGGTATCTGTCCAGATCCCGGGTTCCTCAGGCGGAAGCAGTGGATGCATTATCACTTCCTTGGAAGTATCATCCTGCCTATATCTTTCCGCCTCTAGTTCTTCTTCCAAGAGTAATCTCCAAGATTCTGAAGGAATGCTCGTTTGTTCTGCTGGTAGCTCCGGCATGGCCTCACAGGTTTTGGTATGCGGATCTTGTCCGGTTGGCCTCTTGCCATCCGTGGACTCTTCCGTTAAGACCAGACCTTCTGTCGCAAGGTCCTTTTTTCCATCAGGATCTCAAATCCTTAAATTTAAAGGTATGGAGATTGAACGCTTGATTCTTGGTCAAAGAGGTTTCTCTGACTCTGTGATTAATACTATGTTACAGGCTCGCAAATCTGTATCTAGAGAGATATATTATAGAGTCTGGAAGACTTATATTTCTTGGTGTCTTTCTCATCATTTTTCTTGGCATTCTTTTAGAATTCCGAGAATTTTACACTTTCTTCAGGTTGGTTTAGATAAAGGTTTGTCCGCAAGTTCTTTGAAAGGACAAATCTCTGCTCTTTCTGTTCTTTTTCACAGAAAGATTGCTAATCTTCCTGATATTCATTGTTTTGTTCAAGCTTTGGTTCGTATAAAACCTGTCATTAAGTCAATTTCTCCTCCTTGGAGTTTGAATTTGGTTCTGGGGGCTCTTCAAGCTCCTCCTTTTGAACCCATGCATTCATTGGACATTAAATTACTTTCTTGGAAAGTTTTGTTCCTTTTGGCGATCTCTTCTGCCAGAAGAGTCTCTGAATTATCTGCTCTTTCTTGTGAGTCTCCTTTTCTGATTTTTCATCAGGATAAGGCGGTGTTGCGAACTTCTTTTGAATTTTTACCTAAGGTTGTGAATTCCAACAACATTAGTAGAGAAATTGTGGTTCCCTCATTATGTCCTAATCCTAAGAATTCTAAGGAGAAATCGTTGCATTCTTTGGACGTTGTTAGAGCTTTGAAATATTATGTTGAAGCTACTAAGTCTTTCCGAAAGACTTCTAGTCTATTTGTTATCTTTTCCGGTTCTAGAAAAGGCCAGAAAGCTTCTGCCATTTCTTTGGCATCTTGGTTGAAATCTTTAATTCATCATGCCTATGTCGAGTCGGGTAAAACTCCGCCTCAAAGGATTACAGCTCATTCTACTAGGTCAGTTTCTACTTCCTGGGCGTTTAGGAATGAAGCTTCGGTTGATCAGATTTGCAAAGCAGCAACTTGGTCCTCTTTGCATACTTTTACTAAATTCTACCATTTTGATGTATTTTCTTCTTCTGAAGCAGTTTTTGGTAGAAAAGTACTTCAGGCAGCGGTTTCAGTTTGAATCTTCTGTTTATGTTTTTCATTAAACTTTATTTTGGGTGTGGATTATTTTCAGCAGGAATTGGCTGTCTTTATTTTATCCCTCCCTCTCTAGTGACTCATGCGTGGAAAGATCCACATCTTGGGTAGTCATTATCCTATACGTCACTAGCTCATGGACTCTTGCTAATTACATGAAAGAAAACATAATTTATGTAAGAACTTACCTGATAAATTAATTTCTTTCATATTAGCAAGAGTCCATGAGGCCCGCCCTTTTTTGTGGTGGTTATGATTTTTTTGTATAAAGCATAATTATTCCAATTCCTTATTTTTTATGCTTTCGCACTTTTTTCTTATCACCCCACTTCTTGGCTATTCATTAAACCGATTTGTGGGTGTGGTGAGGGGTGTATTTGTAGGCATTTTGAGGTTTGGGAAACTTTGCCCCTCCTGGTAGGAATGTATATCCCATACGTCACTAGCTCATGGACTCTTGCTAATATGAAAGAAATGAATTTATCAGGTAAGTTCTTACATAAATTATGTTTTTTGCACTCTCAGTCGCGCAGTCTTCAGCCGGAACAAGCAGCACGGTCCTGAGCTCCGGTGGGGCCTAAGTTGATTTGTACTCCTGTGGTACAGAGGGACTTAGGATCGCTATCTAAGACGAAGCAGCGTAATTTGGGGGCAGGTAGGCGCCACAGCAGAGCTGTGGCGAGGTGCAGAGGCCTTATGTGTTAATAAAATACATAAACTTCATAAAAGTTGATATTAATTGATAGCTTGCCAAACAAGCGGTGCAATATTGTAAGGTTTGTTGGAACACATAAGGGCATTTTTTTGTTACCGCAAACTCTATATTGCCATAATTGCAGTTAACAGAAAAATTGTTGCGCTTTTATTATTTAAAGGCGCAGTACACGTTTTTTGTCTTATCATTTTTGTTTATATAATTGAACTCAGAGCTCAATATTTTAAGTAAAGAACGACTATTATTGTTATTGCTAGTCTGTTTAACATGTCTGAACTTGAGGAAACTACTTGTTCTATGTGTTTAGATGCCATTGTGGAACCCCCTCTTACTTTGTGTCCCTCGTGTACTGAAAGGGCCTTAAAATGTAAAAAGCATATTTTATGTAAAGAAAGTGTGCCTAAGGATGATTCTCAGTCTGAGGAGAACCAGGATATGCCGCCAAATTCTCCCCAAGCGTCACAACCTTTAACGCCCACCCAAGCGACGCCAGGTTCTTCAACCGCGTCTAATTCATTTACTCTGCAGGATATGGCTGCAGTTATGTCAACTACCCTTACAGAGGTATTATCTAAGGAAAACGCAGCAGGACGGAAGTCAATGTGAATACTGAGTGCTCTGATGCTTTGTTAGCTATTTCCGATGTACCCTCACAGGGATCTGATTTGGGGGTCAGGGAACTTCTGTCTGAGGGGGAACTTTCCGATTCGTGAAGTGTCTTGCCTCAGACGGACTCGGATGTCATGTCCTTTTAGATTTAAGCTTGAACACCTTTTCCCTTTTACTTCGGGAGGTTTTAGCGACTCTGGATGATTGTGACTCTATTGTGGTACCACCAGAGAAATTGTGTAAGATGGACAAATACTTAGAGGTACCTGCTTACACTGATGTTTTCCCGGTTCCTTAGAGGACAGTTGTGCTTTCAAATACCCTATGGATAAGAAATTAGAGGGTCTACTAAAGAATCTGTTTATTCATCAGGGTTTCCTTTTACAACCGACGACCTGCATTGTACCAGTTACCACTGTGGCGGCCTTCTAGTTTGATGCATTAGAAGAGTCTCTTAAGACTGAGACTCCTTTAGAGGATATTTTAGATAGAATTAAGGCTCTTAAGCTGGCTTATTCTTTTATTACAGATGCCGCCTTTGAGATTGCCAAACTGGAAGCTAAGAATGCCGGATTTGCTATTTTAGCGCGTAGAGCGTTATGGTTAAAATCTTGGTCCGCTGATGTATCATCTGTCAAAGCTTTTGGCTATTCCTTTCAAAGGAAAAACTATTTTCGGGCCTGGCTTGAAAAAAATCATTTCTGACATTACGGGAGGTAAGGGTCATCTCCTTCCTCAAGATAGAACTGCTAAACTGAGGGGGAAACAAAATAATTTTCGTTCCTTTCGGAAATTTAAAGGAGTCACCTCTTCTTCCTCTTCTTCCACCAAGCAGGAAGGGAACTTTACTCAGGCCAAGTCCGTCTGGAGACCCAACCAGGCTTGGAACAAGGGTAAGCAACCCAAAAAGCCCGCTGCTGCTACCAAGACAGCATGAAGGGGCGACCCATTGATCCAGGAGGGTCAATATATGACTACCGTTGACTTAAAGGACGCATATCTTCATATTCCTATCCACAAGGATCATCACCAATTCCTAAGGTTTGCCTTTCTTGGCAAACATTTTCAGTTTGTGGCCCTTCCCTTCGGGTTGGCCACGGCATCCAGGATCTTCACAAAGGTTCTAGGGTCACTCCTAGCGGTTCTCAGGCCGTGGGGTGTTGCAGTGGCGCCTTATCTGGACGATATTCTGATCCAGGCGTTGTCTTACCATCTGACAAAGTCTCATACAGACATGGTTCTGTCCTTTCTGAGGACTCACGGGTGGAAGGGGAATCTAGAAAAGAGTTAATTAATTCCACGGACAAGGGTTCCCTTCTTGGGAACTCTTAATAGATTCCATATCTATGAAGATTTTCTTGACGGAGGTCAGAAAGTTAAAGATTCTGAATACATGCCTAGCTCTTCAGTCCAATCCTCGGCCATCAGTGGCTCAGTGCATGTAGGTAATTGGATTGATGGTGGCGGCAATGGACATCATTCCGTTTGCTCGTTTTCATCTGAGACCACTACAACTGAGCATGCTCAGGCATTGGAATGGAGGTTATGCAAATTTGTCTCCTCAGATAGATCTAGATCAGGAGACAAGAGACTCTCTTCTTTGGTGGTTGTTGCAGGATCATCTGTCCCAAGGGATGTGCTTCCGCAGACCCTCATGGGTGACAGTGACAACGGACGCCAGTCTACTAGGCTGGGGTGCAGTCTGGAATTTCCTGAAGATTCAGGGTGTCTGGACTCAGCAGGAGTCTCTCCTTCCAATCAATATTCTGGAATTAAGAGCAATATTCAATGCACTTCAGGCGTGGACTCCTTAGCGATGACAGAAGTATCCAAGATAATTCGGTGGGCGCAAACTCACTCTTGTTATCTGTCAGCAAGCTACATCCCAGGAGGGGACAACTGGGAAGCGGACTTTTTAAGCAGACAGAAGTTTCATCCGGGGGAGTGGGAACTTCATCCGGAGGTCTTTGCCACTCTGATCCTCAGATGGGGCAGACCGGAATTGGACTGATGGCGTCTCGTCTGAATGCCAAGCTCCCAAGATACGGATCCAGGTCAAGGGATCCTCAGGCCGAACTGATAGATGCCTTGGTCATTCAACCTAGCTTATGTGTTTCAACCGTTTGCTCTCCTTCCCCGGGTGATTGCTCGGATCAAACAGGAGAGGGCTTCAGTAATTCTAGTCGCGCCTGCGTGGCCTCGCAGGACTTGGTATGCCTATCTAGTGGACATATCCTCTCTGCCGCTGTGGAAGCTTCCATTGAGGGACCCTTCAAACACCCAAATCTAGTTTCTCTGCAACTGACTGCTTGGAGATTGAACGCTTGATTTTATCTAAGCGGGGGTTCTCTGATTCGGTCATTGATACTTTGATTGAGGCACGTAAGCCTGTCACTAGAAAGATCTACCATAATATATGGCGTAAATATCTTTGTTGGTGTGAATCCAAAGGCTACTCATGGAGTAGAGTTAGAATTCCCAGGATTCTGTCCCTTCTCCAAGAAGGATTGGAGAAAGGGTTATCAGCTAGTTCCTTAAAGGGACAAATTTCTGCTTTGTCAATTTTACTACACAAACATTGGGCAGATGTTCCAGATGTTCAGTCTTTTTGTCAGGCTCTGACCAGAATCAAGCCTGTGTTTAGACCAATTGCTCCACCCTGGAGTTTGAATTTACTTCGTAATGTTCTTCAAGGGGTTCTGTTTGAACCCATGCATTCCATAGATTATTAAGTTATTATCTTGGAAAGTTTTGTTTTTGGTTGCTATTTCTTCTGCTCGCAGAGTTTCTGAGCTTTCAGCGTTACAATGTGATTTGCCTTATCTTCCATTCTGATAAGGTGGCTTTACGTACCAAACCTGGTTTCCTTGCTAAGGTTGTTTCTAATAAGAATATTAATCAGGAAATTGTTGTTCCTTCATTATGGCCTAACTCTTCTAAGAAGGAGCGTATGTTGCATAACTTGGATGTGGTCCGTGCCCTGAAGTTTTACTTACAGGCGACTAAGGATTTCCGTCAATCATCTTCCTTATTTCTTGTTTTTTCTGGAAAGCGTAGGGGTCAGAAAGCTACGGCTACCTCTCTTTCTTTTTGGCTGAAGAGTATCATCCGTCTGGCGTATGAGACTGCTGGAAAGCAGCCTCCTGAAATAATTACGGCTCATTCTACTAGGGCTGTGGCTTCCTCATGGTCATTTAAAAACGATGCTTCTGTTGAACAGATTTGCAAGGCTGCAACTTGGTTGTCTCTTCACACTTTTTACAAATTTGCTACTTTTGCTTCTTCTGAGGCTGGTTTTGGGAGAAAGGTTCTTCAAGCAGTGGTGCCTTCCATTTAGGTCCCTGTCTTGTCCCTCCCTTTCATCCGTGTCCTGTAGCTTTGGTATTGTATCCCACAAGTAAGGATGAAATCCGTGGACTCGTCATATCTTGTAGAAGAAAAGGAAATGTATGCTTACCTGATAAATGTATTTCTTCTACGATATGACGAGTCCACGGCCCACCCTGTCATTTCTAAGACAGGTATGTATTTATTTTTATAAGTTTCAGTCACCTCTGCACCTTTAGCTTTTCCTTTCTCTTCCTAACTTCGGTCGAATGACTGGAGGTGGAGGGAAGGGAGGAGCTATATATACCACTCTGCTGTGGTGCTCTTTGCCATTTCCTGCTGGCAGGAGGATAAATCCCACAAGTAAGGATGAAATCCGTGGACTCGTCATATCGTAGAAGAAATTAATTTAACAGGTAAGCATAAATTTCCTTTTTCTAAATCAAACAATATTATTGATACACATTTGGTGCACTAGTAGATATAGGGATAAAGATGAAAAATACATTACTACTTATGGATTATGCTACAGCTTTGTCTCTCATTACAAAGCAAGGGGACAATATTATTTCTTACATATTTGGTGCAAAGTTTTGCCTCAAACTTGATGCACTAATAGAGATAAAAATGAAATAAATACCCAACGTAATTTTATAGCTAACTTCCTTTTTTTTTTAAATCTATGTGTACCATGTTTAAACGAATCAAATTGCTCGATACCTGTGTCATTGATCACTCATCAGAACTGCCATTTGTTACATTGTGTATTATTCTTTGAAACTATGTATATGTGAACTTAGTATTAAAGATAAACATTGATGCTGACATTAGGACACACAGTATAATATTTTAGACAAGTATTTTAAAATTCGAATTGATGTTTGATTCAATAGAATCTTAAGCTGATAGCCCAAAGGGATAGCCCACCGAATTTTTAACTGTCATGATTCAGATACCGCAGAAATTAAAATCACCTCTTTACTGTCATGCTATTTTCAGTGTATTTCTTCCTTCTCTTGAATTTCTTTTTCAGTAAGAAATGTCATCTTATATGCCAGCCCATTTTATAACACCTGTGTAGGGGTGGATTTTAAAAATAGATTTCAATCAGGAGGGGTTAGACAGGTGCAGAGAGAGAACTGGCCCAGCTCTTAAAGTGACAGGAAACCCCAAAATATTCTTTCATGATTTGGATAGAAGATACAACTTTCAAATTTACTTCTATTATCAAATTTGCTTCATTCTCTTGTTATCCTTTGCCGAAGTAACAGCATTGCTCTACTGGCAGCTAGCTGAACACATCTATTTAGCCAATCACAAGAGACAAATGTGTGCAGGCACCAATTAGCAGCTAGCTCCCACTAGTGCAACTTACATTTTTACTTTCCTATCCCTTTAAAATATCCATTGATTACTAATAAATACATATGATACTCTGATTACATGTTATATTCATATTCACCATTATTCCTGCTCAGAATAATAATACTTTATTTATACCACTATATGTATATATTGTAAACACAGAGATATGACAGACAACATTGTTTAGAACAAAAAAGGAACTTAGGGACATTAGTAAATATGTTTGCAAAAGATTTCTGACATAACACACATATACATATAGATACATATGGATATATATATATATATATATATATATATATATATATATAGTATATGTATACACAACTATGTGCAAGGATATATGTACAAATTCTAGCATTAATAATAATTTAAAAAATTAAATAAAAAATATGACTCCTAGAAATACAAAAACACATTAATTTTCTCTTGTAAGGTGTATCCAGTCCACGGTTTCATCCTTTACTTGTGGGATATTCTCCTTCCCTACAGGAAGTGGCAAAGAGAGCACACAGCAGAGCTGTCCATATAGCTCCACCCCCCAGTCATTCTCTTTGCCGGCTCTAAGCACTAGGGTCTCTCTACAGGAGGGTAAAGTGAATGTGGTGTTAGAATTGTAGTTTTTATTATCTTCAATCAAAAGTTTGTTATTTTAAATGGTACCGGCTTGTACTATTTACTCTCTAGCAGAAAAGTGATGAAGATTTCTGCTGAGAGGAAAATGATTTTAGCATGTTGTAACTAAAATCCACTGCTGTTCCCACACAGGACTGATGAGTCCAGAAAACTTAAGTTGAGGGGAACAGTTTGCAGGGGAACTGCAATATGGTATGTTAAGTCATTTATTTCTAGACAAGACTGAGATAATGCTAGAAGAGACTGACAATATCCCCATGAGGGGAGGGTAAGCTATGTTCAGAGACTTACGGCTAGATTTAGAGTTCTGCGGCCAAAGGGGTGCGTTAGCTACGCATGCTTTTTTTTCCCCCGCACCTTTTAAATACCGCTGGTATTTAGAGTTCACAGAAGGGCTGCGTTAGGCTCCAAAAAAGGAGCATATAGCATATTTACCGCAACTGCAACTCTCAATACCAGCGTTGCTTACGGACGCGGCCAGCTTCAAAAACGTGCTCGTGCACGATTCCCCCATAGAAAACAATGGGACAGTTTGAGCTGAAAAAAAACCTAAGACCTGCAAAAAAGCAGCGTTCAGCTCCTAACGCAGCCCCATTGTTTCCTATGGGGAAACACTTCCTAAGTCTGCACCTAACACCCTAACATGTACCCCGAGTCTAAACACCCCTAACCTTACACTTATTAACCCCTAATCTGTGGCCCCCGCTATCGCTGACACCTGCATTACACAATTAAACCCTAATCTGCCGCTCCGTACACCGCCGCAACCTACATTATCCCTATGTACCCCTAATCTGCTGCCCCCAACATCGCCGACACCTACATAATATTTATTAACCCCTATTCTGCCGCCGCCGCTATCACTGACCCCTGCATTACACAATTAACCCCTAATCTGCCGCTCCGTACACCGCCGCAACCTACGTTATCCCTATGTACCCCTAATCTGCTGCCCCTAACACCGCCGACCCCTATATTATATTTATTAACCCCTAATCTGCCCCCCACAACGCCGCCACCAGCTACCTACAATAATTAACCCCTAATCTGCCGACCGGATCTCGCCGCTACTCTAATAAATGGATTAACTCCTAAAGCTAAGTCTAACCCTAACACTAACACCCCCCTAAGTTAAATATAATTTAAATCTAACGAAATAAATTAACTCTTATTAAATAAATTATTCCTATTTAAAGCTAAATACTTACCTGTAAAATAAATCCTAATATAGCTACAATATAAATTATAATTATATTATAGCTATTTTAGGATTAATATTTATTTTACAGGCAACTTTGTATTTATTTTAACCAGGTACAATAGCTATTAAATAGTTATTAACTATTTAATAGCTAAAATAGTTAAAATAATTACAAAATTACCTGTAAAATAAATCCTAACCTAAGTTACAATTAAACCTAACTCTACACTATCAATAAATTAATTAAATACAATACCTACAAATAACTACAATTAAATAAACTAACTAAAGTACAAAAAATAAAAAAGAACTAAGTTACAAAAAATAAAAAAATATTTACAAACATTAGAAAAATATTACAACAATTTTAAACTAATTACACCTACTCTAAGCCCCCTAATAAAATAACAAAGACCCCCAAAATAAAAAAATGCCCTACCCTATTCTAAATTAAAAAAGTTCAAAGCTCTTTTACCTTACCAGCCCTGAAAAGGGCCATTTGCGGGGCATGCCCCAAATAATTCAGCTCTTTTGCCTGTAAAAAAAACATACAATACCCCCCCCCAACATTACAACCCACCACCCACATACCCCTAATCTAACCCAAACCCCCCTTAAATAAACCTAACACTAAGCCCTTGAAGATCTTCCTACCTTATCTTCACCATGCCAGGTTCACCGATCCGTCCACCGAAGTCTTGATCCAAGCCCAAGCGGGGGCTGAAGAGTGACGTCCATCCTCCGGCTGAAGTCTTGATCCAAGCGGGCAGAAGAGGACATCCGGACCGGCAAACATCTTCATCCAAGCCGCATCTTCTATGTTCTTCAATCCGATGATGACCGGCTGATCTTCAAGACCTCCAGCGCGGATCCATCTTCACAGACGACTTCCCGACGAATGACGGTTCCTTTAAGGGACGTCATCCAAGATGGCGTCCCTCGAATTCCGATTGGCTGATAGGATTCTACCAGCCAATCGGAATTAAGGTAGGAAAATTCTGATTGGCTGATGGAATCAGCTAATCAGATTCAAGTTCAATCCGATTGGCTGATCGGATCAGCCAATCAGATTGAGCTTGCATTCTATTGGCTGATCGGAACAGCCAATAGAATGCGAGCTCAATCTGATTGGCTGATCGGATCAGCCAATCGGATTGAACTTGAATCTGATTGGCTGATTCCATCAGCCAATCAGAATTTTCCTACCTTAATTCCGATTGGCTGATAGGATTCTATCAGCCAATCAGAATTCGAGGTACACCATCTTGGATGACGTCCCTTAAAGGAACCGTCATTCGTCGGGAAGTCGTCGGTGAAGATGGATGGATCCGCGCTGGAGGTCTTGAAGATCAGCCGGTCGTCATCGGATTGAAGAACATAGAAGATGCGGCTTGGATGAAGATGTTTGCCGGTCCGGATGTCCTCTTCTGCCCGCTTGGATCAAGACTTCAGCCGGAGGATGGACGTCACTCTTCAGCCCCCGCTTGGGCTTGGATCAAGACTTCGGAGGCTTGGATCAAGACTTCGGTGGACGGATCGGTGAACCTGGCATGGGGAAGATAAGGTAGGAAGATCTTCAGGGGCTTAGTGTTAGGTTTATTTAAGGGGGGTTTGGGTTAGATTAGGGGTATGTGGGTGGTGGGTTATAATGTTGGGGGGGTATTGTATGTTTTTTTTACAGGCAAAAGAGCTGAATTATTTGGGGCATGCCCCGCAAATGGCCCTTTTCAGGGCTGGTAAGGTAAAAGAGCTTTGAACTTTTTTAATTTAGAATAGGGTAGGGCATTTTTTGGGGGTCTTTGTTATTTTATTAGGGGGCTTAGAGTAGGTGTAATTAGTTTAAAATTGTTGTAATATTTTTCTAATGTTTGTAAATATTTTTTTATTTTTTGTAACTTAGTTCTTTTTTATTTTTTGTACTTTAGTTAGTTTATTTAATTGTAGTTATTTGTAGGTATTAACTAAAAGGAAAAAAACTAAAAGGAAAAAAACATGGAGCGCAAGGAAAAAAACAGAGAACAGATCATTGTGCAGTATATCAGATTAAAAAATAACAATTTATTAATAACAAAAAACAAACTCACAAAACAAACCCTCAAACAATATGAGGTATGTATCAGCGTCTTGTATAGATGTTACTATACTCTTTTTTCCAATGTCCAATTTCACCTTGCTGGTTCATCTAATAGTGACTATCCAGTCTCGATGTCCTTAACAACAAAGATTTCCCTCCTGCGGTGGTTCAATCTGTGTAGCCGGCAACAGATTCTCCTAACCTGGAGGGATTGTAGCGTAACTCAGCGTGTGCGTGTGGGCGTGGCCTTACGCGTTTCGCGGTACTCCTCCCGCTTCGTCAGAGGCTTATGCCCACTCCTCCTTATGATGTCCTTTTTATACTATTCCTATGGATAATGGTGCACTGCAGCGTTCCCATAACATATCACATTGGTTTATGCAGTGGCATGATACAAGTATTCTATTCTGTATGTGCACAGTAGAATAACTTCATACACAAAATAAGATTAAATCCTTTCTCTTTACGGCAAAATTTGTCTATATGTACATAAATGCATGCTAACACTACAATAACAATACTACATTTTCAATAATAAATTTTCAAAGGGGACATATGATATCAATTTATATATATACATCTACTTCAATTTAATAAATGTACAATTATCTTTCACTATAAAAAATGAATAAATTAATAAGTAAACCTATAAAAAATAAACCAATATATATAAAATATGAAATATATTAAAATAAAAAGATTAGATATATGCATGTATATAGAAAAATTGATGCCATTTAGAAAAAAGCTATGTGTTCAATACTTTCTTGCCTACTAGAGCCAAATACATTATCATTAAAAATCTTGCATTAAACAGAATAATTAAAAAAGTTCATTTTGTACAGTTAAAAATTATTTCATAGACGTTAAAAAACCTAAAAAAATATATGTACTTCCTCATAATTAATTAATATGCATATACTCTATTCTTCTATAAATGCTGCTAGATCAATTTCCCTATTGAGACCCACTGGTTCCATAGTGTCCAATTTATGGATCCAGTAGGTTTCACGTTGCCTAAGTTTAAGAAGCTTATTCCCCCCCCCAATCTCATTTTTAACACACTCGATAGCCCTAATACTGAGCCCTGTCCCATCTTTATTGTGTATTTCTGAAAAATGAGCCGACAATCCATGTGTTGTCAGCCCATTTTCTATGTTCCTAAGGTGTTCACTAAACCTTGTTTTCACAGCGCGTTTAGTGCGCCCTATGTAAAACCTATTACATGGACACTTCAACATATATACTACATATTTGGTTTTGCAATTCATCAGATCTTTAATTTTATGCTCAAATTCATTTCCTTCTTTCCCAAAGTGTTTATTATTTTTGTCTATGTGTTCGCAACAAGTGCAGCCCGATCTTCCACATTTATAAAAGCCACAAGATGCTTTATTTAACCAATTCAAATCTGTTTCTGCTTTTAGCATACTGGGGCTGATGCGATTCCTTAAATTCATGTTCCTTTTAAAAACTACCTGTCCTCTATCACTTACTGTATCTTTGAGGATTGAATCTTGCATAAGGATAGGCTAGAATTTTTTCACTGCTCCTTCAATTTCCTTAGATACTCTATTATATTTTGTTACAAGCTGTACTTCTCGTTTCTGTTCTTTCTTTTCATGGATGTTTCTATCTGTCTTGTTAAGGAGAGTATTCCTATCCATCTTTTTTACCTTTTCGAAAGCACCCATTACCATATCTTCAGAATAACCTTTTGCTAGAAATCTGTTATTAATTATTTCTGACTCCTGTATGAAGTCTCGTGTTTTAGAGCAATTGCGTTTGGCTCTTTGAAACTGCCCAAGAGGAATGTTTCGTATCCACTTCCCATGATGTCCGCTTTGCGCATGTAGATATCCATTTGTGTCTGTGGGTTTACGATAAAGTTTAGTGTACACTCCCCCATTCTCTTGGGCAATTTCTAGATCCAAGAAGGTGATTAGATCTTTGTTTGCTTCCATAGTGAATTTTAGGTTCATCATGTTCTTATTTATATACACTAAAAAATTATTTAAGCTCTCATGGCTCCCTTGCCAGCTAATTAGCACATCATCAATATAGCGATACCACTTTATAATGTTTTCTTTATAGGGGTTCTCTTCATTGTAAACATACAAGTCCTCCCACCACCCCATATAAAGATTTGCATAATTTGGGGCAAACTTTTGTACCCATTGCGGTACCCCTTTTCTGAATATAGTACCTATTATTAAAGATAAAATAATTCTTTGTTAGGATAAATCTAATAGACTCTACTAGAAACCATTTCTGTGTTTCATTAATGAAACCACATTTGTTTAAAAAATATATAACCGCTGTTATGCCTAAATCGTGAGGGATAGAGGTATATAATGAACTCACATCCATTGTGACCCATAATAAATCATCCTTCCATGTAGTACCTTCCAATAAGTTTAGGATGTGTGGGGTATCTCGTACATATGATCGTAAAACTGGAACTAGTGGTTTTAAAATGTGATCAACATATTCGGATAATTTCGTGGTTAATCCTCCTATTCCCGATACAATCAGCCTCCCTGGTGGGTTAACCAACCCTTTGTGTACTTTTGGGAGGTGGTAAAAAATCGGTAATACTGGATTAACCACTTCCAAAAATTTGTACTCACTATTGTCCAATACCCTTTTTTCTTTTCCCTTTATAATCAGTTTTTTATACTCCTCCAAAAAGATGTTTGTCGGATTTTTACCTAAAATCTCATATGTAGTATTGTCTCCTAAAAGTCTAAGGGCTTCAGCTATATAGTCTTGTCTTCCCTGTACAACTATTCCTCCTCCCTTATCAGCACTACGTATTATTATAGATTTATCCTCTTCAAGTGCCTTAAGTGCTCTTTGTTCTCCTATAGAGAGGTTTTTTGGATTTTTATTCACTGTTCTATCTTTCTCACAAATTGATTTGATTTCCTTTTCTAGTAGTGCCTCAAATACAGGTATAAAATTTCCTTTAGACTTCACAGGATAAAAAGTAGATTTATTTTTCAATGTGGTATGGCAAATTGGTATATCCCTAGCTTCTTTTTCTAACTCTTGTAATATGTTGATAAATTCTTCATTACCTGGTTGTTCCCAATCTTCATGATATCTATTTGCTGTTTCACTGCTATTCATAGATTCATCTAAAATTCCTCTATCGTTCCCAGTATTAGATTCTACTTGTCCAGATGTTAAGTTAAAGTGTCTTATCAAGGTGAGCTTTCTAACCAATTTTTTGGTATCAATAAATAATTCAAATTCTTTTGGGGTATTGTCTGGAACAAACGAGAGACCTCTTTTTAGGAGAGTTTCCTCATCATTCGTTAGGACCCTAGAGGAAATATTGTAGATTTCTTGTTCATACCCTCTCAATATTGCCTTCCTCTGCCTTTTTTGTTCCTTGGCTCTGTATACCACTCCTCCTCTACATCCTCGTCTCAGTTTCCTAACCCTCTTTTGGGTCTCCTGTTCCCCCCCTGGGGGGTATCCCCTAAAGGGTATCCTAAAAAACGATCCTGTACTTGTTCTTTTTTGTGTGGAAAATACCCCCCTATGTGTACATCTTGTCCCCTTCTCCAATCTTCTGATACACTTTGTCCCCCATTTGTTCTCCATTTTTTTTCTTTTGGTCTCGCTCCCAAAAAAGTATTTTGTTGTTGATAGTTATTATGTTGAGTGTTATATTGTCTCCTTGAATTCCCACTATTTCCCTCACTTCTATTGTTTCTATACTCATAATTATAGTTATCTCTATATCCTCTTGGGCTTTCCACTCTATCTGTGTATTCTAACCTTTGCTGATGATTCCCCTTTCTCTTATTATCATTATTTTTTTCTCCATTAGTGTTCTCATCCTTGTGTGGATTTTTGTTCTTGTTATTATTACCATTTTTATAACTATTGTTACTCGATTTTTTCTGTTGTTTAGGTTGACCATTAATGTGATGTCTCCTATCATAGACTGTGTCTTCCTTCTCTATAGTCCCTTCATCCATGGGGTTCTCTTTGTCTATTTCAATGTTGTTATTACCTTTGTTATATAGTAGGCTGTTTAGTTTTTCTTTTTTCTTTTTAATAATTTCTTGTTCGAATTGTTTTAATGATGATCTATTTCTTTCATCTAGCTCTCTATATAATACGTCATCCTTATGTTCATTTAGAACTATTTCTATTTGTGATATTTCCTCAGACAAACTCTTAACTTTTTTATCCCTATATCTCTTTAATATTGATAAGAATTTTTTGGAGCACTCCTCCATTGCTTCCTCCCATTCTGTGTGGAACTCTACTTCATCCAATTCAAAAATGCATTTCTTATGCAGACGCAAACCCTTTGGAATAATCCCATATTTTTCAAAATTCTCCAATGCTATCAAATCATACCAACTATTGATTTGTTGTTTACTCAATTTCTCTAGTCTACGAAAAAGCAACTTGGGATCTGTATTTTCATTCTCGCTTTCCCCATTAATGGACAGGAGTCTACTTCTGGTATCTGGATCAAAATATCTTCCAAAATTACCTCCAGAGGCCATAATGGCAAATAATATATATATTAAAAAAGTTGCAAAAAATCCTTCCCAAAATATAATAATTGGAAGATAAATTAGGGTTAAAAAAGTGTTATATAAATGGATAAATTCTTCCTTCACTAAATAGTTAATATGGAGCACTAAAAAGAGGTTTTACTAAAATTTAAAACTTTAAAAATATTAGCAATGTAGAACTCAATATAGCTATATAAAGATGAGTGTATATATAAAAAATAAGTGTATATATAAAAAATCCTATTTGTCTAGTGTATAGTGTAAGGCTGCTCTTCTTTAAACACCCGAATACAAACACATGAACAAACAAACACTGTAAAAAGCGCCAAACACCTATAACCTTATAGTATTGCTTAATAAACCAAATCTAAATGATGTTTTTAAATCCTAAAAGATTGCATATAAATTCCAATAATATAAAAGCATTCAATACAAAGAGTAGATAATAGAAAAAACGTCCTACTTTCTTGCAGGTAATGTCTCTTTAAATGCTTGTATGGAAATGTCCAAATGTAAAAACGATTCACTTTTTTTCTTGTGCAGCTCCTTCTAAATCACTGGTGTGGTAGCGATAAGATACAAACTAAAAGGAAAAAAACATGGAGCGCAAGGAAAAAAACAGAGAACAGATTATTGTGCAGTATATCAGATTAAAAAATAACAATTTATTAATAACAAAAAACAAACTCACAAAACAAACCCTCAAACAATATGAGGTATGTATCAGCGTCTTGTATAGATGTTACTATACTCTTTTCCAATGTCCAATTTCACCTTGCTGGTTCATCTAATAGTGACTATCCAGTCTCGATGTCCTTAACAACAAAGATTTCCCTCCTGCGGTGGTTCAATCTGTGTAGCCGGCAACAGATTCTCCTAACCTGGAGGGATTGTAGCGTAACTCAGCGTGGGCGTGGCCTTACGCGTTTCGCGGGACTCCTCCCGCTTCGTCAGAGGCTTATGCCCACTCCTCCTTATGATGTCCTTTTTATACTATTCCTATGGATAATGGTGCACTGCAGCGTTCCCATAACATATCACATTGGTTTATGCAGTGGCATGATACAAGTATTCTATTCTGTATTTGCACAGTAGAATAACTTCATACACAAAATAAGATTAAATCCTTTCTCTTTACAGCAAAATTTGTCTATATGTACATAAATGCATGCTAACACTACAATAACAATACTACATTTTCAATAATAAATTTTCAAAGGGGACATATGATATCAATTTATATATATACATCTACTTCAATTTAATAAATGTACAATTATCTTTCACTATAAAAAATGAATAAATTAATAAGTAAACCTATAAAAAATAAACCAATATATATAAAATATGAAATATATTAAAATAAAAAGATTAGATATATGCATGTATATAGAAAAATTGATGCCATTTAGAACAAAGCTATGTGTTCAATACTTTCTTGCCTACTAGAGCCAAATACATTATCATTAAAAATCGTGCATTAAACAGAATAATTAAAAAAAGTTCATTTTGTACAGTTAAAAATTATTTCATAGACGTTAAAAAACCTAAAAAAATATATGTACTTCCTCATAATTAATTAATGTGCATATACTCTATTCTTCTATAAATGCTGCTAGATCAATTTCCCTATTGAGACCCACTGGTTCCAATGTGTCCAATTTATGGATCCAGTAGGTCTCACGTTGCCTAAGTTTAAGAAGGTTATTCCCCCCCCTAATCTCATTTTTAACACACTCGATAGCCCTAATACTGAGCCCTGTCCCATCTTTATTGTGTATTTCTGAAAAATGAGCCGACAATCCATGTGTTGTCAGCCCATTTTCTATGTTCCTAAGGTGTTCACTAAACCTTGTTTTCACAGGGCGTTTAGTGCGCCCTATGTAAAACCTATTACATGGACACTTCAACATATATACTACATATTTGGTTTTGCAATTCATCAGATCTTTAATTTTATGCTCAAATTCATTTCCTTCTTTCCCAAAGTGTTTATTATTTTTGTCTATGTGTTCGCAACAAGTGCAGCCCGATCTTCCACATTTATAAAAGCCACAAGATGCTTTATTTAACCAATTCAAATCTGTTTCTGCTTTTAGCATACTGGGGCTGATGCGATTCCTTAAATTCATGTTCCTTTTAAAAACTACCTGTCCTCTATCACTTACTGTATCTTTGAGGATTGAATCTTGCATAAGGATACCCAGAATTTTTTCACTGCTCCTTCAATTTCCTTAGATACTCTATTATATTTTGTTACAAGCTGTACTTCTCGTTTCTGTTCTTTCTTTTCATGGATGTTTCTATCTGTCTTGTTAAGGAGAGTATTCCTATCCATCTTTTTTACCTTTTCGAAAGCACCCATTACCATATCTTCAGAATAACCTTTCTTTCATGTAATTAACAAGAGTCCATGAGCTAGTGACGTATGGGATATACATTCCTACCAGGAGGGGCAAAGTTTCCCAAACCTTAAAATGCCTATAAATACACCCCTCACCACACCCACAAATCAGTTTTACAAACTTTGCCTCCAAGGGAGGTGGTGAAGTAAGTTTGTGCTAGATTCTACGTTGATATGCGCTCCGCAGCAAGTTGGAGCCCGGTTTTCCTCTCAGCGTGCAGTGAATGTCAGAGGGATGTGAAGAGAGTATTGCCTATTGAATGCAGTGATCTCCTTCTACGGGGTCTATTTCATAAGGTTCTCTGTTATCGGTCGTAGAGATTCATCTCTTACCTCCCTTTTCAGATCGACGATATACTCTTATATTTACCATTACCTCTACTGATTCTCGTTTCAGTACTGGTTTGGCTTTCTACAAACATGTAGATGAGTGTCCTGGGGTAAGTAAGTCTTATTTTCTGTGACACTCTAAGCTATGGTTGGGCACTTTATTTATAAAGTTCTAAATATATGTATTCAAACATTTATTTGCCTTGACTCAGAATGTTCAACTTTCCTTATTTTCAGACAGTCAGTTTCATATTTGGGATTATGCATTGAATTATCATATTTTTCTTACCTCAAAAATTTGACTTTTTTCCCTGTGGGCTGTTAGGCTCGCGGGGGGTTAAAATGCTTCATTTTATTGCGTCATTCTTGGCGCGGACTTTTTTGGCGCAAAAATTCTTTTCCGTTTCCGGCGTCATTCGTGTCGCCGGAAGTTACGTCATTTTTTTGACGTTATTTTGCGCCAAAAATGTCGGCGTTCCGGATGTGGCGTCATTTTTGGCGCCAAAAGCATTTAGGCGCCAAATAATGTGGGCGTCTTATTTGGCGCTAAAAAATATGGGCGTCGCTTTTGTCTCCACATTATTTCAGTCTCATTTTTCATTTGCTTCTGGTTGCTAGAAGCTTGATATTTGGCATTCTTTCCCATTCCTGAAACTGTCTTATAAGGAATTTGATCTATTTTGCTTTATATGTTGTTTTTTCTCTTACATATTGCAAGATGTCTCACGTTGCATCTGAGCCAGAAGATACTACAGGAAAATCACTGCCTGCTGGATCTACCAAAGCTAAGTGTATCTGCTGTAAATTTTTGGTAGCTATTCCTCCAGCTGTTGTTTGTAATAATTGTCATGACAAACTTGTTAAAGCAGATAATATTTCCTTTAGTAATGTACCATTGCCTGTTGCAGTTCCCTCAACATCTAAGGTGCAGAATGTTCCTGATAACATAAGAGATTTTGTTTCTGAATCCATAAAGAAGGCTTTGTCTGTTATTTCTCCTTCTAGTAAACGTAAAAAGTCTTTTAAATCTTCTCTCTCTACAGATGAATTTTTAAATGAACACCATCATTCTGATTCTTTGGACTCTTCTGGTTCAGAGGATTCTATCTCAGAGATTGATGCTGATAAATCTTCATATTTATTTAAGATGGAATTTATTCGCTCTTTACTTAAAGAAGTACTAATTGCTTTAGAAATAGAGGATTCTAGTCCTCTTGATACTAATTCTATACGTTTGGATAAGGTTTTTAAAGCTCCTGCGGTTATTCCAGAAGTTTTTCCTGTTCCTAATGCTATTTCTGCAGTGATTTCCAAAGAATGGGATAAATTGGGTAATTCATTTACTCCTTCTAAACGTTTTAAGCAATTATATCCTGTTCCGCCTGACAGGTTAGAATTTTGGGACAAAATCCCTAAAGTTGATGGGGCTATTTCTACCCTTGCTAAACGTACTACCATTCCTACGTCAGATGGTACCTCGTTTAAGGATCCTTTAGATAGAAAAATTGAATCCTTTCTAAGAAAAGCTTATCTGTGTTCAGGTAATCTTCTTAGACCTGCTATATCATTGGCTGATGTTGCTGCAGCTTCAACTTTTTGGTTGGAAACCCTAGCGCAACAAGTAGCAAATCGTGATTCTCATGATATTATTATTCTTCTTCAGCATGCTAATAATTTTATCTGTGATGCCATTTTTGATATTATTAGAGTTGATGTTAGGTTTATGTCTCTAGCTATCTTAGCCAGAAGAGCTTTATGGCTTAAGACTTGGAATGCTGATATGGCTTCTAAATCAACTCTACTTTCCATTTCTTTCCAGGGAAACAAATTATTTGGTTCTCAGTTGGATTCTATTATTTCAACTGTTACTGGTGGGAAAGGAACTTTTTTACCACAGGTTAAAAAATCTAAAGGTAAAAACAGGGCTAACAATCGTTTTCGTTCCTTTCGTTTCAACAAAGAACAAAAGCCTGATCCTTCGTCCTCAGGAGCAGTTTCAGTTTGGAAACCATCTCCAGTCTGGAATAAATCCAAGCCTGCTAGAAAGGCAAAGCCTGCTTCTAAGTTCATATGAAGGTACGGCCCTCATTCCAGTTCAGCTGGTAGGGGGCAGGTTACGTTTTTTCAAAGAAATTTGGATCAATTCTGTTCACAATCTTTGGATTCAGAGCATTGTTTCAGAAGGGTACAGAATTGGTTTCAAGATGAGACCTCCTGCAAAGAGATTTTTTCTTTCCTGTGTCCCAGTAAATCCAGTGAAAGCTCAAGCATTTCTGAATTGTGTTTCAGATCTAGAGTTGGCTGGAGTAATTATGCCAGTTCCAGTTCCGGAACAGGGGATGGGGTTTTATTCAAATCTCTTCATTGTACCAAAGAAGGAGAATTCCTTCAGACCAGTTCTGGATCTAAAATTATTGAATCGTTATGTAAGGATACCAACGTTCAAGTTGGTAACTGTAAGGACTATATTGCCTTTTGTTCAGCAAGGGAATTATATGTCCACAATAGATTTACAGGATGCATATCTGCATATTCCGATTCATCCAGATCATTTTCAGTTCCTGAGATTCTCTTTTCTAGACAAGCATTACCAATTTGTGGCTCTACCGTTTGGCCTTGCTACAGCTCCAAGAATTTTCACAAAGATTCTCGGTGCCCTTCTGTCTGTAATCAGAGAACAGGGTATTGTGGTATTTCCTTATTTGGACGATATCTTGGTACTTGCTCAGTCTTTACATTTAGCAGAGTCTCATACGAATCGACTTGTGTTGTTTCTTCAAGATCATGGTTGGAGGATCAATTTACCAAAAAGTTCTTTGATTCCTCAAACAAGGGTTACCCTTTCTGGGTTTCCAGATAGATTCAGTGTCCATGACTCTGTCTTTAACAGACACGAGACGTCTAAAATTGATTACAGCTTGTCGAAACCTTCAGTCACAATCATTCCCTTCGGTAGCCTTATGCATGGAAATTCTAGGTCTTATGACTGCTGCATCGGACGCGATCCCCTTTGCTCGTTTTCACATGCGACCTCTTCAGCTCTGTATGCTGAACCAATGGTGCAGGGATTACACGAAGATATCTCAATTAATATCTTTAAAACCGATTGTTCGACACTCTCTAACGTGGTGGACAGATCACCATCGTTTAATTCAGGGGGCTTCTTTTGTTCTTCCGACCTGGACTGTAATTTCAACAGATGCAAGTCTCACAGGTTGGGGAGCTGTGTGGGGATCTCTGACGGCACAGGGAGTTTGGGAATCTCAGGAGGTGAGATTACCGATCAATATTTTGGAACTCCGTGCAATTTTCAGAGCTCTTCAGTTTTGGCCTCTTCTGAAGAGAGAATCGTTCATTTGTTTTCAGACAGACAATGTCACAACTGTGGCATACATCCATCATCAAGGAGGGACTCACAGTCCTCTGGCTATGAAAGAAGTATCTCGAATTTTGGTTTGGGCGGAATCCAGCTCCTGTCTAATCTCTGCGGTTCATATCCCAGGTGTAGACAATTGGGAAGCGGATTATCTCAGTCGCCAAACGTTGCATCCGGGCGAATGGTCTCTTCACCCAGAGGTATTTCTTCAGATTGTTCAAATGTGGGGGCTTCCAGAGATAGATCTGATGGCCTCTCATCTAAACAAGAAACTTCCCAGGTATCTGTCCAGATCCCGGGATCCTCAGGCGGAGGCAGTGGATGCATTATCACTTCCTTGGAAGTATCATCCTGCCTATATCTTTCCGCCTCTAGTTCTTCTTCCAAGAGTAATCTCCAAGATTCTGAGGGAATGCTCGTTTGTTCTGCTAATAGCTCCGGCATGGCCTCACAGGTTTTGGTATGCGGATCTTGTCCGGATGGCATCTTGCCAACCATGGACTCTTCCGTTAAGACCAGACCTTCTGTCGCAAGGTCCTTTTTTCCATCCGGATCTGAAATCCTTAAACTTAAAGGTATGGAGATTGAACGCTTGATTCTTAGTCAAAGAGGTTTCTCTGACTCTGTGATTGATACTATGTTACAGGCTCGTAAATCTGTATCTAGAGAGATATATTATAGAGTCTGGAAGACTTATATTTCTTGGTGTCTTACTCATCATTTTTCTTGGTATTCTTTTAGAATTCCGAGAATATTACAATTTCTTCAGGATGGTTTAGATAAGGGTTTGTCCGCAAGTTCCTTGAAAGGACAAATCTCTGCTCTTTCTGTTCTTTTTCACAGAAAGATTGCTATTCTTCCTGATATTCATTGTTTTGTACAAGCTTTGGTTCGTATAAAACCTGTCATTAAGTCAATTTCTCCTCCATGGAGTTTGAATTTGGTTCTGGGAGCTCTTCAAGCTCCTCCGTTTGAACCTATGCATTCATTGGACATTAAATTGCTTTCTTGGAAAGTTTTGTTCCTTTTGGCCATCTCTTCTGCCAGAAGAGTTTCTGAATTATCTGCTCTTTCTTGTGAGTCTCCTTTTCTGATTTTTCATCAGGATAAGGCGGTGTTGCGAACTTCTTTTGAATTTTTACCTAAGGTTGTGAATTCCAACAACATTAGTAGAGAAATCGTGGTTCCTTCATTATGTCCTAATCCTAAGAATTCTAAGGAGAAATCGTTACATTCTTTGGATGTTGTTAGAGCTTTGAAATATTATGTTGAAGCTACTAAATCTTTCCGAAAGACTTCTAGTCTATTTGTCATCTTTTCTGGTTCTAGAAAAGGCCAGAAAGCTTCTGCCATTTCTTTGGCATCCTGGTTGAAATCTTTAATTCATCTTGCCTATGTTAATTCGGGTAAGACTCCGCCTCAGAGGATTACAGCTCATTCTACTAGGTCAGTTTCTACTTCCTGGGCGTTTAGGAATGAAGCTTCAGTTGATCAGATTTGCAAAGCAGCGACTTGGTCCTCTTTGCATACTTTTACTAAATTCTACCATTTTGATGTATTCTCTTCTTCTGAAGCAGTTTTTGGTAGAAAGGTACTTCAGGCAGTGGTTTCGGTTTGAATCTTCTGCTTATGTTTTTCATTAAACTTTATTTTGGGTGTGGACTATTTTCAGCAGGAATTGGCTGTCTTTATTTTATCCCTCCCTCTCTAGTGACTCTTGTGTGGAAAGATCCACATCTTGGGTATTCATTATCCCATACGTCACTAGCTCATGGACTCTTGTTAATTACATGAAAGAAAACATAATTTATGTAAGAACTTACCTGATAAATTCATTTCTTTCATATTAACAAGAGTCCATGAGGCCCACCCTTTTTTGTGGTGGTTATGATTTTTTTGTATAAAGCACAATTATTCCAATTCCTTATTTTATATGCTTCGCACTTTTTTCTTATCACCCCACTTCTTGGCTATTCGTTAAACTGATTTGTGGGTGTGGTGAGGGGTGTATTTATAGGCATTTTAAGGTTTGGGAAACTTTGCCCCTCCTGGTAGGAATGTATATCCCATACGTCACTAGCTCATGGACTCTTGTTAATATGAAAGAAATGAATTTATCAGGTAAGTTCTTACATAAATTATGTTTTTGCTAGAAATCTGTTATTAATTATTTCTGACTCCTGTATGAAGTCTCGTGTTTTAGAGCAATTGCGTTTGGCTCTTTGAAACTGCCCAAGAGGAATGTTTCGTATCCACTTCCCATGATGTCCGCTTTGCGCATGTAGATATCCATTTGTGTCTGTGGGTTTACGATAAAGTTTAGTGTACACTCCCCCATTCTCTTGGGCAATTTCTAGATCCAAGAAGGTGATTAGATCTTTGTTTGCTTCCATAGTGAATTTTAGGTTCATCATGTTCCTATTTATATACACTAAAAAATTATTTAAGCTCTCATGGCTCCCTTGCCAGATAATTAGCACATCATCAATATAGCGATACCACTTTATAATGTTTTCTTTATAGGGGTTCTCTTCATTGTAAACATACAAGTCCTCCCACCACCCCATATAAAGATTTGCATAATTTGGGGCAAATTTTGTACCCATTGCGGTACCCCTTTTCTGAATATAGTACCTATTATTAAAGATAAAATAATTCTTTGTTAGGATAAATCTAATAGACTCTACTAGAAACCATTTCTGTGTTTCATTAATGAAACCACATTTGTTTAAAAAATATATAACCGCTGTTATAGGTTTACTTATTAATTTATTCATTTTTTATAGTGAAAGATAATTGTACATTTATTAAATTGAAGTAGATGTATATATATAAATTGATATCATATGTCCCCTTTGAAAATTTATTATTGAAAATGTAGTATTGTTATTGTAGTGTTAGCATGCATTTATGTACATATAGACAAATTTTGCCGTAAAGAGAAAGGATTTAATCTTATTTTGTGTATGAAGTTATTCTACTGTGCACATACAGAATAGAATACTTGTATCATGCCACTGCATAAACCAATGTGATATGTTATGGGAAC
Source organism: Bombina bombina (assembly GCF_027579735.1). NCBI lineage: Eukaryota > Metazoa > Chordata > Amphibia > Anura > Bombinatoridae > Bombina > Bombina bombina. The sequence goes on along the minus strand of NW_026511145.1, from coordinate 16,143 downwards.
GCTGCAGTGCACCATTATCCATAGGAATAGTATAAAAAGGACATCATAAGGAGGAGTGGGCATAAGCCTCTGACGAAGCGGGAGGAGTCCCACAAAACGCGTAAGGCCACGCCCACACGCACACGCTGAGTTACGCTACAATCCCTCCAGGTTAGGAGAATCTGTTGCCGGCTACACAGATTGAACCACCGCAGGAGGGAAATCTTTGTTGTTAAGGACATCGAGACTGGATAGTCACTATTAGATGAACCAGCAAGGTGAAATTGGACATTGGAAAAGAGTATAGTAACATCTATACAAGACGCTGATACATACCTCATATTGTTTGAGGGTTTGTTTTGTGAGTTTGTTTTTTGTTATTAATAAATTGTTTAATCTGATATACTGCACAATGATCTGTTCTCTGTTTTTTTCCTTGCGCTCCATGTTTTTTTCCTTTTAGTTTGTATCTTATCGCTACCACACCAGTGATTTAGAAGGAGCTGCACAAGAAAAAAAGTGAATCGTTTTTACATTTGGACATTTCCATACAAGCATTTAAAGAGATATTACCTGCAAGAAAGTAGGACGTTTTTTCTATTATCTACTCTTTGAATTGAATGCTTTTATATTATTGGAATTTATATGCAATCTTTTAGGATTTAAAAACATCAATTAGATTTGGTTTATTAAGCAATACTATAAGGTTATAGGTGTTTGGCGCTTTTTACAGTGTTTGTTTGTTCATGTATTTGTAGGTATTGTATGTAATTAATTTATTGATAGTGTAGTGTTAGGTTTAATTGTAACTTAGGTTAGGATTTATTTTACAGGTAATTTTGTAATTATTTTAACTATTTTAGCTATTAAATAGTTCTTAACTATTTAATAGCTATTGTACCTGGTTAAAATAAATACAAAGTTGCCTGTAAAATAAATATTAATCCTAAAATAGCTACAATATAATTATAATTAATATTGTAGCTATATTAGGATTTATTTTACAGGTAAGTATTTAGCTTTAAATAGGAATAATTTATTTAATAAGAGTTAATTTATTTCGTTAGATTTAAATTATATTTAACTTAGGGGGGTGTTAGGGTTAGACTTAGCTTTAGGGGTTAATCCATTTATTAGAGTAGCGGCGAGATCCGGTCGGCAGATTAGGGGTTAATTATTGTAGGTAGGTGGAGGCGACGTTGGGGGCGGCAGATTAGGGGTTAATAAATATAATATAGGGGTCGGCTGTGTTAGGGGCAGCAGATTAGGGGTACATAGGTATAATGTAGGTTGCGGCGGTGTACGGAGCGGCAGATTAGGGGTTAAAAAAAATATGCAGGTGTCAGCGATAGCGGGGGCGGCAGATTGGGGGTTAATAAATATTATGTAAGTGTCGGCGATGTTAGGGGCAGCAGATTAGGGGTACATAGGGATAATGTAGGTTGCGGCGGTGTACGGAGCGGCAGATTAGGGGTTAAAAAAATTTAATAGAGTGGCGGCGATGTGGGGGGGCCTCGGTTTAGGGGTACATAGGTAGTTTATGGGGGTTAGTGTACTTTAGAGCACAGTAGTTAAGAGCTTTATAAACCGGCGTTAGCCCAGAAAGCTCTTAACTACTGACTTTTTTCTGCGGCTTGATTTTTGTCGTTAGATTTCTAACGCTCACTTCAGCCACGACTCTAAATACCGGCGTTAGAAAGATCCCATTGAAAAGATAGGATACGCAAATGGCGTAGGGGGATCTGCGGTATGGAAAAGTCGCGGCTGCAAAGTGAGCGTTAGACCCTTTCCTGACTGACTCTAAATACCAGCGGGCGGTAAAAACCAGCGTTAGGACCCTCTAACGCTGGTTTTGATGGCTACCGCCAAACTCTAAATCTAGGCCTTAGTAAGGAATTGAATGCTTACATTACAGGGCTAATTATGCTGGTTGACACTAATTCAGGGCAATCGATTGCTTTATTAGGAAAATGACACTTTGAAAGTCCTTTTGGGTTCTTTCTGGGGTTATTACCCACATGGCTATTTTTATTAACTTTGGAGTGATTTCTTAGGCCTCATAGCTCCGGAGTAGAGTGGGAGGGGCCTAATTTCGCGCCTCAGATGCGCAGTTAGAATTACACAGTCTTCATGCTGCTTCATATGGAGGGTCATACTGCTGTATTGAGGGCCTAAAGGAAGCTATATTCCCCCAAATCTGGTCCCTAAGGGCAGGTAGGGCCACAGCAGTGCTGTGGCAAGGTGCTGTAGTAATTTTAACTGGGTGTTGGCTTTAGGCTGCTCCGGTTTGGGCATTAAGGGGTTAATCGTTTTGATACTAGTGGTGCAATCTTGCTAAGGCTCTAGGTACATACTGTGAAAATTTCAAAAGAATTACTGCATTTTCCACTGTTTTGCAAAATTGTGTGCCTTTTTTATCTCTTAAAGGCACAGTAACGTTTTTTCAAATTGTGTTTTTTATTTGATTAAAGTGATTTCCAAGCCTGCCTTTGTATGCTACTAGTCTGTTAAACATGTCTGACACTAAGGAAAATCTTTGTTCAATGTGTTTAGAAGCCATGGTGGAACCCCCTCTCAGGATATGTCCCACTTGTACTGATATGTCTATACACTTTAAAGATCATATTGTTGCACTTAAGAATGTGGCACAAGATGATTCCCAGACTGAAGGTGACGAGGGTAGCCCGCCTGCCTCTCCCCAAGTGTCACAACCAGTTACGCCCGCTCAAGCGACGCCTAGTACCACTAGTGCGTCTAACCCTTTTACATTACAAGAATTAGCGGCAGTCATGGATAATTCTCTTGCAGCTTTTTTATCCAAACTGCCCGTGTTACCTGCAAAGCGTGATAGCTCTGTTTTAAGAACAGATTATGAGCACTCTGACGCTTTGGTAGCTGTATCTGATATACCCTCACAACGCTCTGAAGTGGGAGCGAGGGATTTGATGTCTGAAGGAGAAGTCTCTGATTCAGGAAGGGTTCCTCCTCAGACAGACTCAGATACATTGGCTTTTAAATTTAAACTAGAACACCTCCGCGTTCTGCTCAGGGAGGTATTAGCTACTTTGGATGACTGCGACCCTTTGGTGGTCCCAGAGAAATTGTGTAAAATGGACAAGTACTTAGAGGTCCCTGTTTACACTGATGCGTTTCTGGTCCCTAAGAGGATTGCGGATATCGTTACTAGGGAGTGGGATAGACCAGGTGTCCCTTTTGTTCCCCCTCCTGTTTTTAAGAAAATGTTCCCCATATCTGACCCCATGCGGGACTCGTGGCAGACGGTCCCTAAGGTGGAGGGGGCTGTTTCTACACTTGCTAAACGCACAACCATACCAATTGAAGACAGTTGTGCTTTTAAAGACCCTATGGATAAAAAATTAGAGGGTTTACTTAAGAAAATTTTTGTTCAACAAGGTTTTCTTCTCCAACCTATTGCCTGCATTATTCCTGTAACTACTGCAGCTGCTTTCTGGTTTGAGGCGCTGGAAGACTCGCTCCAGACGGAGACCTCATATGAGGAAATTATGGATAGAATTAAGGCTCTAAAGCTAGCTAATTCTTTTATCACTGACGCCGCTTTCCAATTAGCTAAGTTAGCGGCAAAAAATTTAGGTTTCGCCATTGTGGCGCACAGGGCGCTATGGCTAAAGTCCTGGTCGGCCGATGTGTCGTCTAAATCCAAGCTTTTGAACATTCCTTTCAAAGGAAAGACCCTCTTCGGGCCTGAATTGAAAGAGATTATTTCAGAAATCACCGGGGGAAAAGGCCATGCTCTCCCTCAGGACAAGCCCTTTAAGACAAAGAACAAAGCTAATTTTCGTTCCTTTCGTAATTTCAGGAACGGCCCCGCTTCATCCTCTCCGGCTGCAAAGCAAGAAGGCAACGCTTCACAGCCCAAGGCAACCTGGAAACCTTACCAGGGCTGGAATAAGGGTAAACAGGCTAAAAAAATCCTGCAGCTGCCACCAAGACAGCATGAAGGGGTAGCCCCCGATCCGGGACCGGATCTAGTGGGGGGCAGACTCTCTCTCTTTGCTCAGGTCTGGGCAAGAGATGTACACGATCCTTGGGCATTAGACATTGTATCCCAAGGATATCTTCTGGAATTCAAGGACTCCCCTCCAAGGGGAAGGTTCCATATTTCTCGTCTGTCCTCAGACATGATAAAGAAGACCTACATACAATGGGATTGATCCACCCAGTTCCAAGTGCGGAACAAGGGCTGGGGTTCTACTCAAACCTGTTTATGGTTCCCAAAGAAGAAGGAACTTTCAGACCAATCCTGGATCTCAAAATTCTAAACAAGTTTCTCAGAGTCCCATCATTCAAGATGGAGACCATTTGGACAATACTACCAATGATCCAGGAGGGTCAATATATGACTACCGTGGATCTAAAGGATGCGTACCTACATATTCCTATCCACAAAGATCATCGCCAGTTTCTCAGGTTCGCTTTTCTGGATCAGCATTATCAGTTTGTGGCTCTTCCTTTCGGTTGGCCACCGCTCCCAGAATTTTCACAAAAGTGCTAGGGTCCCTCCTGGCGGTTCTAAGACCGCGGGGCATAGCAGTGGCGCCTTATCTAGACAACATCTTAATTCAGGCGCCAACTTTCCAAAGAGCCAAGTCTCACACGGAAACTGTAGTGGCCTTTCTGAGGTCTCACGGGTGGAAGGTGAACATAAAAGAGTTCTCTCTCCCCCCTCACAAGGGTTCCCTTCCTAGGAACTCTACTAGACTCGGTAGAAATGAAAATATTTCTGACGGACATCAGGAAGTTAAAACCCTTAACCACTTGCCGAGCTCTTCATTCCATTCCTCGGCCATCCGTGGCTCAGTGCATGGAGACAATCGGTCTAATGGTAGCGGCAATGGACATAGTCCCTTTTGCACGGATACACCTTAGGCCACTGCAACTGTGCATGCTCAAGCAGTGGAATGGGGATTATGCAGATTTGTCTCCTCAAATACAGTTGGACCAGGAGACCAGAGATTCTCTTCTCTGGTGGTTGTCTCAAGATCACCTGTCTCAGGGAATGTGTTTCCGCAGACCAGAGTGGATCATCGTAATGACTGCCGCCAGTCTGTTGGGCTGGGGTGCAGTCTGGGACTCCCTGAAAGCTCAGGGCTTATGGTCTCGGGAAGAAGCTCTTCTCCCGATAAACATTCTAGAACTGAGGGCGATATTCAACGCGCTTCAGGCATGGCCTCAGCTAGCTGCGGCCAAATTCATCAGATTTCAGTCGGACAACATCACGACTGTAGCTTACGTCAATCATCAATGCGGAACAAGGAGTTCTCTAGCAATGATGGAAGTAACCAAAATAATCAGATGGGCGGAGGATCACTCTTGCCATCTCTCAGCAATTCACATCCCAGGAGTAGACAACTGGGAGGCGGATTTTCTAAGTCGTCAGACTCTTCACCCGGGGGAGTGGGAACTCCACCCGGAGGTATTCGCCCAGCTGACTCAGCTATGGGGCACTCCAGAACTGGATCTGATGGCGTCCCGTCAGAACACCAAGCTTCCTTTTTACGGGTCCAGGTCCTGGGATCCCCAGGCGGTGCTGATAGATGCTCTAGCAGCGCCTTGGTCCTTCAATCTGGCTTATGTTTTCCCACTGTTTCCTCTCCTCCCTCGTCTGGTGGCCAGAATCAAGCAGGAGAGGGCTTTGGTGATTCTAATAGCGCCTGCGTGGCCACGCAGGACCTGGTATGCAGACCTAGTGGACATGTCATCTGTGCCACCACGGACACTACCAATGAGGAAGGACCTTCTAATACAAGGTCCTTTCAAACATCCAAATCTAATTTCTCTGCGTCTGACTGCTTGGAGATTGAATGCCTAATTCTATCAAAGCGTGGTTTCTCTTGTAAGGTGTATCCAGTCCATGGATCATCCATTACTTGTGGGATAATCTCCTTCCCAACAGGAAGCTGCAAGAGGATCACCCACAGCAGAGCTGTCTATATAGCTCCTCCCCTAACTGCCACCCCCAGTCATTCTCTTGCAGCTCTCGACAAGCATGGAAGCAGTTAGAGAGATGTGGTGTAATTTAGTTGTTTTTCTTCAATTCAAAAGTTTGTTATTTTTAAATGGTACCGGAGTTGTACTATTTTGGTCTCAGGCAGAAAATAGAAGAAGAGTCTGCTTGTGGTCTCTGATGATCTTAGCAGCTTGTAACTAAGATCCATTGCTGTTCTCACACATAACTGAAGAGAGAGGTAACTTCACCTTGGGGAATGGCGTGCAGGGTATCCTGCTATGAGGTATGTGCAGTCTAAATTTTTCTAGAGAAATGTATATGCTAGAAAATGCTGTTGATACCGGATTTATTTAAGGTAAGCCTGATTACAGTGATTTAATAACTACTAGTATCATGCTTACTATTAGAGGTAACACTCTTATATTTCAGTAATTTGAAAAAATAATAAGACGTTTGCTGGGAGTGCTTAAACGTTTTTTATATGTTGTTTGGTGATAAAACTTTATTGGGGCCCAGTTTTTCCACATGGCTGGCTAAAATTTGCCTAGGGATAGTTTTGTTAGGCCTCTCACTGTGTAGACATGAGTGGGAGGGGCCTAATTTCGCGCCTAATTGCGCATTAGCTTTTGCAGACTGAGACATCCAGTTTTCCTTGAAAGGGTTCCCTGAATGCTTAGGACCTCTCTGAAGGGTTTTGGTGCTTTCCAAAGTCGTTTGTATGGCAAGGTAGGGCCACAGCAGAGCTGTGGCAGTTTGTTGTGACTGTTAAAAAACGTCTATTTCGTTTTTTTGATCTGTTTTTGAAACTAAGGGGTTAATCATCCATTTGCAAGTGGGTGCAATGCTCTGTTAGCCTATTATACACACTGTAAAAATTTCGTTTGATTTACTGCTTTTTTTCACTGTTTTTCAAATTCTGACCTTTTTTATTTTTCTTAAAGGCACAGTACCGTTTTTATTTTTTGCTTGTTAACTTTCTGTAAAGTGTTTTCCAAGCTTGCTGGTGTCATTGCTAGTCTGTGTAAACAGGTCTGACATAGAGGAAACTCCTTGTTCATTATGTTTAGAAGCCATGGTGGAACCCCCCCTTAGAATGTGTACCAAATGTACTGATTTCACTTTAAGTTATAAAGACCATATTCTGTCTTTAAAAGATTTATCACCAGAGGAATCTGACAAGGGGAAGTTATGCCGACTAATTCGCCCCACTTGTCAGAGCCTTTGACTCCCGCTCAAGGGACTCACGCTCAAGAGGCGCCAAGTACATCTAGCGCGCCCATGGCGTTTACTTTACAAGACATGGCGGCTGTCATGGTTAATACACTGTCAGCGGTATTATCCAGACTACCTGGGTTACGAGGAAAGCGAGACAGCTCTGGGGTTAGAAGAAACACAGAGCACTCTGACGCTTTAATAGCTATGTCTGATACCCCCTCACAATATGTAGAAGCTGAGGAAGGAGAGCTTCTTTCTGTGGGTGATGTGTCTGACTCAGGGAATATGATTCAACCTGATTCTGATAACACCTCCGCGTGTTACTCAGGTTTTATTCTACAGCCTCTTGCATGCATTGCCCCAGTCACTGCTGCGGCGGCCTTCTGGTTTTAGTCTCTGGAAGAGGCTTTACAGGTAGAGACCCCATTGGACGATATACTTGACAAGCTTAGAGCACTTAAGCTAGCCAATTCATTTGTTTCTGATGCCATTGTTCATTTGACTAAACTAACATCTAAGAATTCTGGTTTTGCTATTCAGGCGCGTAGGGCGCTATGGCTTAAATCATGGTCAGCTGACGTTACTTCAAAGTCTAAGCTTCTTAATATTCCCTTCAAGGGGCAGACCCTATTCGGGCCTGGTTTGAAGGAGATCATTTCTGATATCACGGGAGGAAAAGATCATGCCCTCCCTCAGGACAGGTCTAATAAATCAAGGGCCAAACAGACTAATTTTCGTGCCTTTCGAAACTTTAAGACGAGCGCGGCATCAACTTCCTCTAATACAAAACAAGAGGGAACTTTTGCCCAGTTCAAGTCGGTCTGGAGACCTAACCAGGCTTGGAACAAAGGTAAGCAGGCCGAAAAGCCTGCTGCTGCTTCTAAGACAGCATGAAGGATTGGCCCCCGATCCGGTAACGGATCTAGTAGGGGGCAGACTTTCTCTCTTCGCCCAGGCTTGGGCAAGAGATGTCCAGGATCCCTGGGCGTTGGAAATTGTATCCCAGGGATATCTTCTGGACTTCAAAGCTTCCCCTCCAAAAGGGAGATTTCACCTTTCACAGTTATCTGCAAACCAGATAAAAAGAGAGGCATTCTTACATTGTGTTCAAGACCTCCTAGTTATTGGAGTGATCCACCCATTTCCAAAGGAGGAACAGGGACAAGGCTTCTATTCAAATCTGTTTGTGGTTCCCAAAAAAGAGGGAACCTTCAGACCAATCTTAGATCTCAAGATCCTAAACAAATTTCTCAGGGTCCCATCATTCAAGATGGAGCCATCCTACCTATGATCCAGGAGGGTCAATACATGACTACAGTGGATTTAATTGATGCTTATCTTCACATTCCGATACACATAGATCATCATAGGTTTCTCAGGTTTGCCTTCCTGGACAGGCATTACCAGTTTGTAGCTCTTCCCTTTGGGTTAGCTACAGCTCCAAGAATCCTTACGAAGGTTCTGGGGTCCCTTCTGGTGGTCCTAAGGCCGCGGGTCATATCAGTGGCCCCTTATATAGACGACATTCTGATACAGGCGTCAAATTTCCAAATTGCCAAGTCTCATACGGACATAGTTCTGGCATTTCTGAGGTTGCACGTGAACGAAGAGAAGAGTTCTCTATCCCCTCTCACAAGAGTTTCCTTTCTGGGAACTCTGATAGATTCTGTAGAAATGAGGATTTACCTGACAGAGACCAGGTTATCAAAACTTCTAAATTCTTGCCGGGTTCTTTATTCTACTTCTCGCCCTTCGGTGGCTCAGTGTATGGAAGTAATCGGCTTAATGGTAGCGGCAATTGACATAGTGCTGTTTGCCCGCCTACATCTCAGACCGCTGCAACTCTGCATTCTCAGTCAGTGGAATGGGGATTACACAGATTTGTCTCCTCTACTAAATCTGGATCAAGAGACCAGAGATTCTCTTCTCTGGTGGCTATCTCGGGTCCATCTGTCCAAAGGTATGACCTTTCGCAGGCCAGATTGGACAATAGTTACGACAGATGCCAGCCTTCTAGGCTGGGGGGGGGGCAGTCTGGAACTCCCTGAATGCTCAGGGATCGTGGACTCAGGAGGAGACCCTCCTCCCAATAAACATTCTGGAACTAAGATCAATATTCAATGCTCTTCAAGCTTGGCCTCAGCTAGCGACAATGAGGTTCATCCGATTTCAGTCGGACAACATCACGGTTGTGGCTTACATCAACCATCAAGGGGGAACAAGGAGTTCCCTAGCGATGTTGGAAGTTTCAAAGATAATTCGTTGGGCAGAGATTTACTCTTGCCACCTATCAGCTATCCATATCCCAGGTTTAGAGAACTTGGAGGTGGATTTTCTAAGTCGACAGACTTTTCATCCGGGGGAGTGGGAACTCCATCTGGAGGTGTTTGCACAATTGGTTCAACGTTGGGGCGAACCAGAACTGGATTTCATGGCGTCTCGCCAGAACGCCAAACTTCCTTGTTACGGATCCAGGTCCAGGGATCCCAAGGCAACACTGATAGATGCTCTAGCAGCGCCTTGGTCCTTCAACCTGGCTTATGTGTTTCCACCGTTTCCTCTGCTCCCTCGTCTGATTGCCAAAATCAAGCAGGAGAGAGCATCTGTGATTTTGATAGCACCTGCGTGGCCACACAGGACTTGGTATGCAGATCTGGTGGACATGTCATCTCTTCCACCATGGACCTTCTACTTCAGGGTCCTTTCAACCATCCAAATCTAATTTCTCTGAGACTGACTGCCTGGAGATTGAACGCTTGATTTTATCAAAGCGTGGCTTCTCCAAGTCAGTCATTGATACCTTAATTCAGGCACGAAAGCCTGTCACCAGAAAAATCTATCATAAGATATGGCGTAAATATCTTTATTGGTGTGAATCCAAGGGTTACTCATGGAGTAAAGTCAGGATTCCCAGGATATTATCTTTTCTCCAAGAAGGATTGGAAAAGGGATTGTCAGCTAGTTCCTTAAAGGGACAGATTTCTGCTCTGTCTATTCTTTTACACAAGCATCTGGCGGATGTTCCAGACGTTCAGGTGTTTTGTCAGGCTTTAGTTAGAATCAAGCCTGTGTTTAAACCAGTTGCTCCGCCATAGAGTTTAAATTTGGTTCTTAAAGTTCTCCAAGGGGTTCCGTTTGAACCTCTTCATTCCTTCGATATCAAGCTTTTATCTTGGAAAGTTCTGTTTTTGGTAGCTATTTCCTCGGCTCGTAGAGTTTCCGAGTTATCTGCCTTACAGTGTGATTCCCCTTATCTGATCTTCCATGCAGATAAGGTAGTTTTGCGTACCAAACCTGGGTTTTTACCTAAGGTGGTATCTAATAAGAATATTAATCGGGAGATTGTTGTTCCGTCATTGTGTCCTAATCCTTCTTCAAAGAAGGAACGTCTATTACACAATCTTGACGTGGTTCGTGCTTTAAAGTTTTATTTACAAGCTACTAAAGATTTTCGTCAAACATCTGCTTTGTTTGTTGTCTACTCTGGACAGAGGAGAGGCCAAAAGGCTTCGGCAACTTCTCTTTCGTTTTGGCTAAGAAGTATAATACGCTTAGCTTATGAGACTGCTGGTCAGCAGCCCCCTGAAAGGATTACAGCTCATTCTACTAGAGCTGTGGCTTCCACATGGGCTTTTAAAAATGAGGCTTCTGTTGAACAGATTTGCAAGGCGGCGACTTGGTCTTCGCTTCATACTTTTTCAGAGTTTTATAAATTTGATACTTTTGCTTCTTCGGAGGCTATTTTTGGGAGAAAGGTTTTACAGGCAGTGGTACCTTCCGTTTAAGTTCCTGCCTTGTCCCTCCCTTCATCTGTGTACTTTAGCTTTGGTATTGGTATCCCACAAGTAATGGATGATCCGTGGACTGGATACACCTTACAAGAGAAAACATAATTTATGCTTACCTGATAAATTTATTTCTCTTGTGGTGTATCCAGTCCACGTCCCGCCCTGTCATTTTAAGGCAGGTATATTTTATTTTTAAACTACAGTCACCACTGCACCCTATGGTTTCTCCTTTCTCTTGCTTGTCTTCGGTCGAATGACTGGAGGTGGCAGTTAGGGGAGGAGCTATATAGACAGCTCTGCTGTGGGTGATCCTCTTGCAGCTTCCTGTTGGGAAGGAGAATATCCCACAAGTAATGGATGATCCGTGGACTGGATACACCACAAGAGAAATAAATTTATCAGGTAAGCATAAATTATGTTTTCTCTGAGTCGGTTATTGATACTCTGATTCAGGCTAGAAAGCCTGTCACCAGGAAAATCTACCATAAGATTTGGCAAAAATATATTTTTTGGTGCGAATCCAAGGGTTACTCATGGAGTAAGGTTAGGATTCCCAGAATTTTGTCTTTTCTCTAAGACGGATTGGAGAAAGGATTATCAGCTAGTTCCTTAAAGGGACAGATATCTGCTTTGTCTATTCTTTTTCACAAACGTCTGGCAGAGGTACCAGACGTTCAAACGTTTAGTCAGAATCAAGCCTGTTTATAGATCTGTGGCTCCGCCATGGAGTCTGAATTTAGTTCTTTCAGTTTTGCAGGGGGTTTTGTTTGAACCCTTACGTTCCATAGATATTAAGCTTTTATCTTGGAAAGTTTTGTTTTTGGTAGCTATCTCTTCTGCTCAAAGAGTTTCTGAGTTATCTGCTCTACAGTGTGATTCACCTTACCTGGTTTTCCATGCAGATAAGGTAGTTTTGCGTACCAAACCTGGTTTTCTTCCTAAGGTTGTGTCTAACAAGAATATTTACCAGGAAATTCTCTGTGTCCTAATCCTTCGTCGAAGAAGGAACGTCTGTTACACAATCTCGATGTGGTTCGTGCTTTAAAGTTCTATTTACAACCAACTAAGGATTTCAGACAAACAACTTCATTTATCTATTCGTTTATCTATTCTGGTAAGAGGAGAGGTCAGAAGGCGACCGCTACCTCTCTTTCCTTTTGGCTGAAAAGCATCATCCGTTTGGCCTATGAGACTGCTGGCCAGCAGCCTCCTGAAGCAATTCGTGCTCATTCTACCAGAGCAGTGGCTTCCACATGGGCTTTTAAAAATTAGGCTTCTGTTGAACAGATTTGTAGGGCAGCGACTTGGTCTTCGCTGCCTACTTTTTCCAAATTTTACAAATTTGATACTTTTGCTTCTTCGGAGGCTATTTTTGGGAGAAAGGTTTTACAAGCAGTGGTGCCTTCCGTCTAAGGTACCTGTCTTGTTCCCTCCCTTCATCCGTGTCCTAAAGCTTTGGTATTGGTATCCCACAAGTAAAGGATGAATCCATGGACTGGATACACCTTACAAGAGAAAACAGAATTTAGATCTTAGGTGTTATTAAAAAAAAGCCAGAAAAAAAGCCTTTAACATAGATACATACATATACATGTCTAAATATGTATTTGTGTGTGTGTGTATGACTGTGTATGTATATATATGTATATATATATATATATATATATATATATATATTTCATGTAATTAGCAAGAGTCCATGAGCTAGTGACGTATGGGATATACATTCCTACCAGGAGGGGCAAAGTTTCCCAAACCTTAAAATGCCTATAAATACACCCCTCACCACACCCACAATTCAGTTTTACAAACTTTGCCTCCCATGGAGGTGGTGAAGTAAGTTTCTGCTAGATTCTACGTTTATATGCGCTTCGCAGCAGGCTGAAGCCCAGTTTTCCTCTGAGTGCAGTGAATGTCAGAGGGATGTGAAGAGAGTATTGCCTATTTGAATACAATGGTCTTCCTCTATGGGATATATTTCATAGGTTCTCTGTTATCGGTCGTAGAGATTTCTTCTCCTACCTCCCTTTTCAGATCGACGATATACTCTTATATACCATTACCTCTACTGATTCTCGTTTCAGTACTGGTTTGGCTATCTACTATATGTAGATGAGTGTCCTGGGGTAAGTCTTATTTTTTGTGACAATCTAAGCTATGGTTGGGCACTTTATATGTAAAGTTCTAAATATATGTCTTTAAACTTATATTTGCCATGATTCAGGATAATCAGTATTCCTTCATTCAGACTGTCAGTTTCATTATTTGGGATAATGCATATGAATAAATATTTTTTTCTTACCTTGAAAATTTTAAATTGACTATTTTTCCCTGCGGGCTGTTAGGCTCGCGGGGGCAGAAAATGCTTCATTTTATTGCGTCATTCTTGGCGCAAACTTTTTTGGCGCAAAATTTTGTCATTTCCAGCGTCGTAGTTGACGCCGGAAGTTGTTTGTAGTTACGTCATTTTTTTGACGCATGTGTATTCAGACGTTTTTTTGCGCCAAAAAATGTGGGCGTCGGTTTCGACGTCAGAGGATGTGGCGTCATACTTGGCGCCAAAAAATATGGGCGTTGTACTTAGCGTCAATAATGTGGGCATCATACTTGGCGCCGGAAATGTGGGCGTCATACCTGTTCCACTTTTTTTCTCACTCTCTTTTTTCTCATTTTCTCTTATTTAAGTCTCACTTTTTTGTTGCTTCTGGTTGCTAGAGGCTTGTTTATTTTGCATTTTTTCCCATTTCTGAAACTGTCATTTAAGGAATTTGATAATTTTGCTTTATATGTTGTTTTTTTCTATTACATATTGCAAGATATTCAAAACACTGTTCCTGTTTCAAAAGATGCTGAGGGATTCCTGTTGACTAATATCAGTCCTACCAAAGCTAAGTTCATTTATTTTAATGTTATGAATGTTTATCTTTAGCTATGGTTTGTAATAAGTTATCATGATAAACTTTTACATGCAGAATCCATTAGTATTTATGCTTTATATATTGCTATTCTTTTTATATCTTATGTACAAGATATACTTAGAAATTTATAAGAATATTTTTCTGATTCTATTTTAAAGGCTTTGTCTGATGTACCTCCTTCTAATAAAATTTCTAGGTCTTTTTCAAACTTCTTTTAGTTGATGAAGTTTCAAATGACCAACAACATAATGAATTATCCTTCTCTGATGGTGCTTTTTTTCTCATTCAGAATTTTTCTTCATCAGATATTGACACTAACAAATCTACTTTTTTATTCTTTAATAGAGTACATTTGTTCCTTGTTCAAAAGGTGTTGATTATTTTGGATATTGAAATATCTAGTTCTTTTGATTTTAAAGACTAGCTAACATTTAAATTCTGCTTGTTTATCTTCTGTGGTTTCTTCAGAGGTTTTTTTCCAGTTCCTGATACTAGGGAATGGAATAGGCTGAGAATTTTCTTTTAGTCCTTCTTTAAGGTTTTTAAATTGTATTCTTTGCCGGCAGTTAGTTTTCAGTTTTGAGGAAAGATTCCCCAAGTTAATGGGGCTATCTCTACTCCTGCTAAATATACTATTATTCTTATAGCAAATAGTATTTATTTTTTTCCTTCAGATGGTCGTATCTTATTTAAGGAAAATTATTTTCAGGTACTTTTCTTAGACCTGTAATTTATTTGGCTGATGTTGCAATTGCTGCATCTTTCTGGTTGGATACTTTAAGATCAAGTATCGGATTATGATTTGTTTTAGCATTGTTAAAAGGACAAAATCTTCTATTTTTTTGAAGTTCAGACTAAGTGCTATTGCATTGTCTTGTTATCTTGCATTTGTTGATTATGCAAGTCCAGTGTGTTGTCTGATCCTTTAACTTGATTAACATGCTAATAATTTCATTTGTGTTGTCATTTTATTAAAATATTTCGCAAATGAGGTTTAATCTATGTCTTTAGCTATTTTAGCTAGAAGAACTTTGTGATTTCAATCTTGGAATGCTAATTTGATTTCTAAAATCCATATTTCTTTTTTTCAAAGATATTCAATTATTTGGTTCATAATTGGATTCAATTATTTAACTGTTACTCTGGGCTTCAAGATTGAGTTCTAAGACTAAAACTTTAAGCTTATATTAGTTTTCTGTTCTTACTAAGGAACGGAATCCTGAATTCTTCCCCAAGTAACATGTTTATAATTGGAAGTTTTTTGTTCTTCATTCAATTAAGCCTTTTAAAAGTTTAAAGTCAGCTCCCTAAATTTGCATGTAGGTGCGATTCTTATTCCAGCTTGGCTGGTAAGGGGCAGGTTAAGACTTTTTTTAAATTTGTTTGGTTCTATTCGGTCCAAACTTCTTAAACTTTGGGTACAGAATAAGTTTCAGAGTAACACCGTCTGTGAGAAGTCTTTTTTTTTCTCTATCATATTCCAGCTATTCCAGTAAGACTATCACTTTCCTGAAGTGTGTCTCAGACCTGGAGTTTTCTGGGGTATTTTTTCCAGTTTCATTTTAGGAACTGGGTTTTGGGGTTTTATTCAAGACTATTCATTGTTCCAAAGATAGAAAATCATTTTGAATTGTCATATAAGTGTACCATCTTTTAGAATGGTGTTTATATGGTCTATTCTGCCTTTTTGGTCAGTGATGGCATTATTTGTTTACAATAGATACAATAGATGCATATCTTCATTTTCTGTTTTCATTCAGATTATTTTTATTATTTTCTGAGATTCTCTTTTTTTGACAAGCATTACCAATTTGTTGTTTTTCTTTCTGGTCTAGCGACAGCTCTAAGAATCTTTTCAAGGTTCTCAGTGTTCCTTTTTTGGACGGTATCGTGGTACTGGCTCAGTCTTTTTCGTTCTGTGGAATCTCATACGATTCAACTTTGTTGTTTCTTCAAGACATGGTTAGAGGATCTTTCTCCTGTTAAGTGTAGTCAGTCCACGGGTCATCCATTACTTATGGGATTATATCTCCTCCCCAACAGGAAGTGCAAGAGGATCACCCAAGCAGAGCTGCTATATAGCTCCTCCCCTCTACGTCATACCCAGTCATTCTCTTGCACCTAACTAATAGATAGGACGTGTGAGAGGACTGTGGTTGTTAAATTTAGCTTTTATTTCTTCAATCAAAAGTTTGTTATTTTAAACAGCACCGGAGTGTGTTGTTTTTCCTCAGGCAGCATTAGAAGAAGAATC